>NC_091824.1:109512634-109812634 GCF_038994185.2 Dermacentor albipictus
ACATTTCTTGGCATACTGGGCTCACTGGAGCCACAATGTGTAAACATTCTTTTATTTTCAGTTCTTTCTTTTTGCCTTCCGTCATTGGCTGGCACGACGCCAGCCACATCGCCAGTATTGACAATTTGCTCGGATGGGTGACAAAATTTTGATAGAATTGACGGAAAAGAATTCATACGTAATACATCCCTTATTCGTCGTTGTCATGTTCCGTCGCTCATCTGGATCACTTGACGGCAGTCGGCATTAACGGTGACGTGGGCGCCGCGCAGACCCTGGGATCACATGATCGTCTTGCGAGGGGAACGAAGAAGCGCTGACGGGAGTTGCGCGTTGCACCGTTTCACGCAGGGAGATAAAACACCGACGGAGTGTTCAGTTCAACCTGGCGCTTGTGGCGAGAGGGAGCTACCGAAACAGCGGGACTAAAGACGTCAAAATTTCCCGCGCGTAGCTGCGGATTTATTACAGAGCTTTAGCTACCCCGTATCACCCTACCGAGAATCCTTGTCATACAGTAATACGGTAAACCGCTTGCCTTGCACCAGTTGCATTTCAACAGAGGGAAAAACCAGGCCACGTGGTAAGCGGAAGGCAAAAGAGGGCTAAAACTTTCTATTGCTGCGTTATGTTGTCGCAGTAATATTCTGGCAGAATACTGAATAAAGCAATGTGCTTGATTTTGTCAATAGAGACGGCCACAAAGGCGCCCCTACATCGGTAATGCACGAGAAGAAATTGGGTAACTACGAGCCTCGCTTAGCGAAGCAAATTGCCGAAGAGCATCAAGAAACATACATTAGCGCGCATTTAATCTGCGAATTCTGCAGCCACGCTGACTTCAAGTGTGGTGATGGTCACAAAAATTCTTAGAATTATACGGGAGGCCGAACCATTGTTCGAATCATGCGTCTATCAGGACGGGCTTTGAGCCAACATATTAGGTTACTCTGATGGTGAAGGCCCTCCACTCTGCACCAGCACCATGTTTCTAACACAGAGTGTTAAAGCGTTAGGCATTTGGTGTTCAAAATAATGAATCGATACGAAGTATGACGTCTCGAATATGTGCAGAGGATACACACTGAAGGCGAGGTTACGACGTACCAATGCTACCGAAATGGTACCACGCTCGAGCCATCCTCATCGCGTGACTTCGCCGTCCTGTGGAAAGGCTCGGACCAGCCCGATGACGTAGCACAATGCGTGTGCACGTTCCAGCTTGCCGGCGACAGTGAGAACCAGAGGTGGTTACTTTGGCTTTTCTTTTTTCTTTACGTTTCGAAAGCACTTGTTTACGTGCTTCCATGTCGAGGCGTTCTACTAATTAACAGGAAGTCACATGTCCACAACATTCCCAGGGTGACCTTCAGTGCCAGGCGCAATGTAAATGTTTCCGTATGTGTGCTCAGATTTTGGTGCAAGTAAGCATGACCAAAAGCTGGCTATATAGGAGCGTTCCTGCTACGGTGTTCCTTCTAGGCCAGATGTAGCCTTAGGAACTCAAAGGCGAGCAAAGTCCTCCCCTCGAAACTAAAACAGTTAAGTACAGCGGGAGAACTGGCAGCCTGGCCTCACTGACATCAAGTATCGGCAAGGCCCTAGAATTTCACGTTAGACAAGAAAACTTATGGCACCAACATGAATTTGCAGCAATTGTATATAATTACTGCTACTTAGGTCTGCTTATATTCGAGTGTATACGCAAATATGATCGACGTAACTACAAGACAACATATAGAACTAATAAGTTCCATCCACAATTTTTACCAAACCAGCTTGGCCTATTGTTGTCATAGTCAGATCGCGTCTACTTGAAGTAAAAAAAAACTTCTGAACGGAGTAACTACACTCTGGATACCAGGCGCTGACACTGACTTGCTCTCGACCTCAATGCTACGAGCTTCTTTCTGTGAAGTAAAAGGTAGAAGGACAAAACAGTACTGAATTCACTTAAGTTAGATAAAGCGTTTTATTGCGTTCTGTGGTGCCAAATAGATGTGTAAGCTACGCTATTACTCGCACGGCACCATCCTATTAGCCAACTTTCCGAGAAATGGGATCTTGTGCTTGTTCTTTTTAACGTAGCGCCGTAAGAACATCGTATATCTTTTAAACAGGATGTAGGACGTAAGTTATGATTGTTACCAACCAGAACTGCACATAAAAATGTCGATTAAATTTTAGGTACGACAACGACGTCTATGCTCTCGGTTGACTCAGATGATGTAACGGGAAGAATATATACAGTGTTTGCGCAATGTTCTAAAGATAAACAAAAGTCAAAGCAGGCATCATGAACTGAAACCAGATAACCTGAGAAAATTTAAAAAAAGAAGAAAGAGAGAGACTATCCCGGTCAATACTGAAGCAGAAGCAACAAAATATTTACAACAACGTTATTAATTTTCGTTAGTGCTGTTTAGCCATTTTGCAGCTTTTTGCTAGTATTCCTAATAATAATTTCAACCATTTGCAGGTTCGATGCCACTGCCGAGTACGAATCACAAGGAGACTACGCCATATTATCAGGCGACGGTACGTTCGGGCATCGCAAGCAACGTCTACACCGATCTCAAGTAGAAGATTCATAAGAGTTGGTCGAAATGGGGGTTTGACGTTAAAGTGGAAGGCAGTCAGAGCACGTAGACTTAGGTTGACGTTTCTTTATGTAGTTATTTTTTGTCTTGAGCGAAAATATTTGGCAAATGAGATTAGAAAGGTGAACAAGAACACGAAACAAATTTACCATAGGTTTCTTTTCCTTTGTATGGGTGTATTCATAGCAGGGAAAAAATATGCAAATCTCACGCACAGGGAATTCGCGTGCACGAGGCTTTCATGAGCCAGTGAGGCAAAATAGCGCATTATGACAAAAGACATGCTGCAGATTTCAATGACGAACGCTTTCCTCAGTCACCATTGTTGACCTTGTAGAGAAAGTGTTAAGTTTATTCAGCCTTAAAACGTGTTAAATTATAAGACATGACGTGCTGGACCTTTTATATAAATAATGTTCCTTGTGTGTGTCTAGGGACCTCACGTAAGTACGCCCCACTGCGCTTTAGTACAATGCCAAACGCGCAGCGAATTTCTGCGACGAGTCCGTCCCGTAACTTCTATCTTTAATGCGAGATCGTTAAGGGCCCTGTGTATAAAAAAAATCCGGTGTCGGCGTATAAGAAGTTGTTTCGCGAAAAGTCATTCTGAACCACAACCACGCCGTCCATCCGCGTGGAGCAGAGGCGTTACTGAACTCTCGAATTCTTCAAAGTAATATGCGTCAGCAAAATCGTAAAGTACGACCTAACACAACCTACAGACATGATAGCGTCGTATTGTAATTTCAGTATACCAGAAAACATAATTCCCTTATGTGGAAACTGATGCACAAACCTCTTTCCCGGTGTTAATTATTATTATTATTATTATTATTATTATTATTATTATTATTATTATTATTATTATTATTATTATTATTATTATTATTATTATTATTATTATTATTATTATTATTATTATTATTATTATTATTTCCCGGTACTTTTCATCCGGCGCACGCTCCGATGCTTGTGGATACGACCACACAGCCATGTAATGGACTCTTTAGAGGACATCCATAAAAAAAAAAAAAAGTGACGCGCACCATTGCCTGTGCGTTTAGCAGTCCCCGATCAAGGCATAATGGGGTGTGTACGTACATACGCGAACATCTAAAGATAGTCTTGTAGAATAAAAATAACTCCCTAAATTACTGCAGATACCCTAAACGTATTGGGTTTTATGTGCGCGTCAGACGGTGGGGAAACCAAAGCGATTTCAAATTAAGAGCACGGTCTTTTTATCACTTAAGACACATCATCCTGAAGGATGAACACCAGTCTCAGCAGCACGTTTACGACGATTGCCTGCATACTTTCAGATGCAACGGGAAAATAAATCTGGTACTGCGCGCTAAGTAATCTAAGAGGTGCTTTCAGGAAAACGAAAGAGACCACATCCTCCCCATAACACCCGAAGGTTTCTGTAATGGCGAGAACCAAAATATATCGGCCATACGGCCTCATAATTTCTTCTCTTGGCATGAGAATGCGTTTTCGTGACTTCTAGGGCAAATGTGAGCGCAGCGTCTGTCTAGCCCTCCGTTGTCGCAGGACTCGTTAAGCCCTGCGCTTAAATCCTGGTTCTTGCTCACAGCACCGCACCATGCTACTGTGGAGTCATCCGGAGAGTGGTCTGGAATGCTTGCCGCATCGCAAGGTGTTTTACTTGCGTACAAGACATGCTCATCGCGCATTTCGTTCGCGCACACCTTCGCCTCACCCCTAGCTCAGCACCTATGGCCTCACTTCTCTCTGGAATACTTCTCTTTGCGCATCTTTTGCGTACGCCATAAGTCCACATTCCGTTTTTTATTCTTTCCGATGTCCTACCTGCATACTCTGTTCATCCTTCTTACATTGCCCGTTTCCCTGTGGTCACGTGTTAATTTCTGCAACGCACGAGGGTCGACATGTTTTCCAGCCATCTGTTCTCCATATGTGGCTGCAGGGATTAAAAGAAAGTTACATCACTATTTCAAAATTGTCTTTTTGAACGACCCAATATAAATATTTTTTCATATTCTAGGTAAACAGGCGCGTCTTTACCAACTCCAGCCTCCATACCAGGGTGAAGCCTACTACTTCAAGGAAGGTCAGTCACAAGAAAACACTGTGTTTTTCTCGGTTCACTCAGTAGCACCATTACGCCAGTGTTAGAAACAGTGGTTTCACCTCGAACACGATAGTTTGGGAGCACGAGAGTTCGTCGCTGCAGGCCGGAAGACCTGTGCCACGTTAAGGTCCGAATTTCTGAGAATTCATTCACAGTCGATATGCCTTGCAAACGCACTAGCTACAATTCGTGGATTGAAATATGTGGCATAAGGTAATTATATAAAAATGTTAATCAGTATAGTTATGGTAATTGTTAAATTAAGCATTTTGATTTCTCGTAGAAGCTATGACCACCTCGTTTAGTAATTTAGCTGAAGGGATAGAATTGTGTTATATACCACAGGCTATCTATAAAAATTTGGTGCAGCTAAAGAAAGAAACACCTAATAGTATTATGGGCATTTATGTTGAGAAGCGATAAATATTCGTATGTGGCTTTAGATTAAAGTAAAATTCTGGGGTTTTACGTACCAGAACCATGATCTGATTAGGCACGCCGTAGGGGCAGGCTACGGATTAATTTTGGCCACCCGGGTTCTTTAACGTGGGCCTAAATCCAAGTGCACGAGAGTTATTGCATTTCGCGCCCACCTAAGTGCGACCATCGCGGTCGAATCGAGCCCGCGACCTCTAGATCAGCGTCGCAACGTCATAGCCACTGGGCTGCCATGACTGGGAGGTGGGGGCGCATCTGGCTTTGCGCTTTCGTGGCTGCGTAGTCAAATTCACAATTAAGTTAGCACGTATATGTAATCCTGTCCGTGCACGTTTTGAGGTTAGAATTGAGCACCAACATTACTAATTTCTAGGTGCATTTACTGCGGCATTTCTTTTTTCTCTGGTTGGTGCACAGTGGCCGATCCGGATGGCGATCCGGCCTTCAAGATTTACGACACAGACGAGACCTGCACAAATGCCGAAGCACTTCGCAACCAGGTCTGCCCTGAACCGTGCGACTTGGAATACGTACGTTGAAGGGTGCAGAGATGCAGCTCAGGCAATAACAAGTATAACAACGAGAAATTAAAAGAGGTTGAGGGAAAGCATGTAAGTTTTACTTGTGCGAGCGAAGAACTGACTAATAAAGCCTTTCCACTTTATTTACCATGAGGGTATTTTTTTCTTTTCCTGGGTCTTTCCGCATTTGGAAGTATTAGCCATCCATTCGGCTCATTGCATTGTCAATAGGTGAATTAAGAACAAGGATTACGCACTGATATCTTTCGCACGCTTCTGTTTCTTTTTATCTTTCACCATTCACAGCCGGTTGAACCTGGTGATAACGCGGGCGAAGCGCTGCTCGAACCACTTACGAAATACGAAGGCGGAATAGCATTGCAATAGAATAGGTGGTGTCCAAAGTAATTCCAAATCTACGCCGTAACGATGGGCAACAGATGTTGATATGAAAGGCCATGCTTTTGCTGCCTGCAGGCGCCGGAAGCGATTGCAGAGCTGGACACGCGTAATAGACGCGATGTTTTGTACATCATTAATTATATGCCGTTTCACATGTGTTTTACTATCGACGTTTACAAGGACTGGGGCGGTATTCACAAACGAGAATACCACCCTTTCGGGAATCACTTTCTAGGATCACCTACGTCACGCCTCGAAGCAAATTTTGGAATGTGCAAAAAGAGGCTCCAGACAATTTTCGTCTTCTTCAAGGCCTACCTTGGTACAGTGCAGAGCTTCTGTCTTATGCTGTAATATCGGATTGATATTTTCACGGAGTCGTGGTGGTGCTTTGTCAGGCAAGCAGAAAGGTAAGTAGTGGCGAGGACCTTATGAGGCAAATATGTACTTGCGTCCTCAAAGATATTATAACAGAACAACGCGGCCGTGGCAATTGCAGCAAGCACGGCCAGCGGTCGTGGAATGAAAGCCGCTTGCGTCTGGTCGCTTTTTTGCATGTGTCACCGGACATTCCAGATACGTTAGGTCGCTCTGACCGGAAAGCTTCCAGAACATGCCACAAACACATATGAGTTTGCCTACAAGCTACGACGGGCCGTCGATGAAGTACAGGCATCGTCCCTTATCTAATATTGTGAGTGCGTTCATGCGTGACAACTGCGGGAACGTATAACGACTAAGCCGGCGCAGTCAGAGCTTATTATTGAGACTGAAGTGAAACTCGCATGGTAATACCTGTGGGAAGGGACGAGCCGCGATGCCTTTTCTGGAACAGGCTCATTTATGACTGAGCAATTTTCCCAAAACTAACTGGTAGAAAAAAGAAGAAAAAAGAAAAAAGACCAAACAAAAAGCCGTGGAAATAGTGTTGCGTTCCTCAGTGTGCTTCAGTCGAATGGAAGTGCTGCGAGATGTCGCTCACTATTTCGTTAATACCAGTGAACCAAGCGGAAGAAGACAGCCTTGAGCGTGGAACCTACAAATGTGAGCTGTGCGCATAGATAACGGCATCAATAACTGTGTGATTGTGGAATTTTCGTGGAGACGACTGGATCATGCACAGGAGCGATAATGTTTACCCAATGCCCATTGGTACGAAAACATCGTGTCAGAAGTTTATTTCTACGGGATAAGCAGGCTTTTTCGCGTGGTTGCCAATGTTAGGAGGAAGCTTTGCCTCGGAAGTCCTTACTGAATACGCGGAGGCGGAGATATCGTTTTAGGTCGACGTCCACTTACTTTGATGTGACTTGGTTTATTAAAAAGAAAAAAAAAAACTTTACAGCTGTCGTCTACTGGGAGTAGGTATCACAACATAATTGCATCGTTATAGTAAGCTACGTCGATCTTGTGAATCGTATTGAGCCTCAGTCCTTCCCCCCCCCCCCCCTCATTTTTTACGGAGCGACGGAGCTTACGCTGCTTGTTCATGTGGTTGTACGCTGCCAGTCAATATTGAAGACTTAAATAAATAGAAACATTGCAAATACATTCAAGCTTTCGGGTGTCGCTAGAGCATACAGACGTATTAAGTGTAAGTAGAGTGACCTAGATTTCTAGGTCACGCTAGTATAAGGCCGCATGACATTCAACTGTTTCCTTATACATGTCTCCGCGGTAGATAGGCGGAGGATAAACAAAAATGTTTTTTGGCCTCGCATGGTTGCTAATTGATTCACTGAAATGCTCAACACAATTTCGCCGGTTTTGCGCTGAATCCAATCTTTGAACAATGAGCGATCGAGGTCTTTCATTATTTAGTGAGTTTATGAAGTCAGTATTTTCTAATGAATTTCTGTATTCAGTGAGGAAACTACGTTCTCACCTCTAAAAGCCAACGTATGCAATCCTTTAATTTATTCATTAAGGCCGAATGAGGATATTGCTAGAGATCTCGAATCGACCTGGCGCCATCAAGCCATGTATTGTGCCGGAGCTACGCGCGCCATCCCGCGAGCTCTCACCGAAACGTTTGCATCGCGAGTACCAGCTGCTCGCCTATAGATGGGGCAGCGGGTTGAAGTGGCATATGTGCGCTGGAAATTTGTTCGCAGAAAACTAACAAAGGCCTCTAAATTCAACGCTTTTCGCTGATCACCGCAACGAGAACAACAAGAAAATCCTGAGACAACCTTCGACGTGCTTGCGACTTACGGTCGATTATATGTCGGTGTGCTGAACAAAAATTTGAAGCCTACTTTTATCGCAGGTAGAAGGGAATCCCGCAAACGCTTTCAGAGAACGGAACAGCCGACTCGGAAAAAAGTGCACGTCTTCCATGCGGCGGCCGAACTGGAAAACCTGGCTGGAAATCGAGGCATTACCCCGCTATAGATATCCGTTGTGCTGAGTCACTTCCGTTGCATGAGACAGCGATAATGCGGCTTAGAACGCATGCTCTTCGCAAATGGCCAGTCGCTTATGCGATCTCAAAAAAAAAAAGGAAAGAAAGAAAAAAAAAACAAGAGCGTTGGCGCCTAGGTGCGACCAGTCATTACGTTTTATGGAGATATCAATTTCTGCCGTCGTCGTCGTCACCTTGATGTAGCGTATTAAGTCCAAGGGCGATAACACCATCGCCACGAGCCGCACGGTCATAGAATAAAGAACCAACTTTACGTGCGAGTGAAAGCGCGCGAGTAGAGCCGACGATCAGCGGCTCGGTCTGGCGCGAGCAAGCGAGTCAAGCGGGGAGGAAACGCGCCATCTGACGTCACGCGAAAGGCCCGAGGGGTGGAGGGCGCGGCGGCGTTGTATACTCCTGCAGCAACTACGGATTGCGCAGCCGCGCCCGATGGGAGCCGACGATCACGCGCGCAGCGGAGGAAAGTGGGGCGGCAGCACGCCGTCTTATGGACATAGCCCGGGGGAAAAGCGGGTAAGGGGTTCGGCGTTATGTCAACGGCTCATACCTTTGCGCGTGCTGTGTATGCGCTGCTCAGTTCGCGTTGAAGCGATAGATATCACGAATGTTCCTTCGCTCGTTGCTGCTGCCGCGCTTCCTCACGCCAGCGTTTCGACAGCGAGTGTCCGCGGTCATAGAGTGTGATATGTTCATGTTTGCCTGTGCATGCTGACAGCATGCTTGATGATTTAGTTAGTAACCGAATGTTCCCAAGCTTATATACGGCCGACAAAACCATTATCCTTACTTCGTATAGCTGTTTACTAATTTGCTACCGCAATCGATACTTCGCCTTTCGGGCAACACAGCGACTTTTTTTTAAAGAGGAAGCTTTAGCTCGGGTGCTCCTATCTAAATACATCTAAAAGGAGAATTCGTTTTTCTCGACAAACACTGCACCAAATTTCACGAGGTTTGTTGCATTTAAAGTAAAAAAATAAAATCTAGTGACTGTTACTTTTCAGTTTTTGAGTTAGATGGTCAAATTTTATTAAAAATTGGCAAGAACATTTTCGGAAAACGAAACTATCAAGTTTACAACTCTCTAACTCTCTAACTCAGCAAGGAAACATGAAGTAACAATTCTGTGACTTGCATCTGATAGTACATCTAGCGGACAAAATTGATGTGTTACTCATGAATAAAAAAAAAATTAATAATAATAATGTGTAGATACAGCTTTTTCAAAACCCTTGTACAGAACGTAACAAACTCACTTAAAATATAAATTACTTATAGAATTTGTCCGCTTTGAATGACGTAATGGATGCCGTTTACAGAACCGAGATATTTCTTTTTGACGCAGAGCTATTAATTTATAAACTTCGTGCGTCTATCTTTTCAAACTTTCCATTTTTCGAAAATACTTTTTGAAAACTTCTCGCCATAAATCGATATGCCGCTTCCACCAGTCACTAGAATTTACTTTTCCCTCTCAAGTGCAACAAATGTCATTAAAATCGGTCCAGGGGTTATCTAAGAAAAGCGTTTTTGCGTTTTACATGTATTTGAATATTCCGCGTCAGAGTTGGGCTCGAGCTAAAGCTTCCTCTTAAGACGTGAACGTAGTCCGCCGTAACACGCGCGTGCGGCACGCGCGCCTGAGTACACGCTCTACATACACTCTTAAAAAAATCTTAAAGAAAGTGCGAGTTACGACCATTTAGGTCGTACCTTGCGCTCTTAAAATAGTTGCTCCCTTTGGGGTGTATATTTGACCAACAATAGCCGTCATCTCCCTTGTTTGCGTTTCCTCCCTTGAAAACTCAGAGGTCGCTACTTTCTCAGCAACGTTATCAGCTCGCTACGCACGCTGATAACGCGTGAGCCGTTCGTGATTTGGAAGTACGGAGCTCGAAGCGTTAAAGAAGGGAAATACTGGCAAGCCAGATGACGATTACTGTTGTGGGACAACACTCTAAAAACAGTTGCACCCTTTGCGCTGTATATTTGCCGCAGAACAATAACCGTCATCTGTCTTGCCCACATTTCCTTTAACACTGCGAGCCCGGTGTTTCCAAGTTAGGAACCGGATGCACGTTAATTATCAGCATGACAGATACACCCTTTGGGGTGTTTATTTGCCCCGCAACAATAATCGTCATCTTTCTTGCTTGCGTTTCCTTTCTTGAAAAAGCTGCACTCATTTTCCTGACGAGAATGCTCAGCCATGCTGATAACGCCGTCACTGACTTGTAAGTACGGGGCTCGCAGCGGTAAATAAAAGAAACGCTGGCAAGACAGATGACGATTATTGTTGTGTGGCAAACATACTCCCCAAAGGGTACAACTGTTTTTACAGCGTATAGCGCCATGGAGTGGCCAGCGTAACCGTCGGCTTTCGGTGCGCTTTCACGCGGCCGGCGCGGGAATAGAACATGTCCAATTTCATGCCGAAGCCGCTAGACCAGAGTTCACTACGCGCTAGCTTGGCTGGTCAGCAGCATGCTGACCTTCACCCCGGATGCACTGAGGGGAGCTGTATGAGTGCTTGCTGATCTTGTGTCGTTTTCTTTTCTTTTCTTTTTTAAATACTTGTCTCTCTCACCTATCGCATTCCCTTGCCCCGCCCAGTACAGGGCGGCCAACAGGAGATAATCTCTGGTTAACCTCCCTGTCTTTCCTTTGCCTTTCTCTCTCTCTCTCTTTCTCTCTCGCCTTCGCCAAAACAAAACGCGCACGCTCACCGCGCACTTGTATACGTGTGTACCGTATGCACTGCTGCAACAACAGATCGCCGCGCTGCTACGGGTCACGTTCAAATTTTTGACGATCCTGGGTTGGCTGGCGTGACGTATCCAAATTTACCGGCCGCTGCCTGGCACGTTGGAAGCGCCGGACGATATCCGCGCCTTTAGACAATGGCGACAAGGTCCAGATGAAATGTTCTCGGACGGTAACTTTCGGAGAGATCACATTTAGTGCACGCTGATTGGATGGTTGAGCAAAACCGATCGAATGATCGAACGCGCCGTGTGTTACGACACGCGAAAATGTGATCGTCCGAGAATACCGAGCCTGAGTTACACCTCTGGCTGGAAAGCACCTCTCTTACGCATGCGTACAGCAGCACAGCAATTCACAGAGGACCCGGACGGGAGCTTCGCGGCACTGAGTAATCAAATTTTTCCGCAAGGTGTCGGTACGTTACGCCACCGTCCTGCTCTCTGGCACGGTCATCCAGCGAGTTTTCATCGTCACTGCCAGTGTATGCTGATGTCTTCACAAAAAGAAGGAAAAGAAAAATGACGAGACTAAAGGGGACATTGAAAAATATCGTTGCTGGTAGCTGTATCTACGCTCTAGTGCACTATGTGTGCGCTACAGGGAAGTGCAGTGTTGTAATGTACGAAAAACTTGCGCGAAAGAATGCGGTTACTCAGTCCCGCCATGTTCGCGACTGGATTCTCATTTGAAGTGGAGCACCTCGTCATTGTTGCTGGGTCTTTGGAAAAGGCGCTCCCCGTTGGCAAGGGGTCAATTAAAAGCACGAAAAAAAAATGGCGTCCCTAAATATATAGGTGATTTCATGGCATCAGCTTCCGAAATGGACGCCCCTATCTGGTGGTGTCCAATATCTGGTGCAGGAAAGAAATGCTGAGTGCCCTGCTTGCCTGAAAAAATGAGATTTCAAAGATGCTGCTACGTGGCAGAACCGCGGGCATTGTACTGTATAGTTACCGCTGAATTCAAGTGCTCAACGCTGTGTTGTTTGTTACAGCTTGTCTCGTCTATGAAATGAGTAGTTACATGTAAGTCGTTACTGACAAAGTAGTAATTGAATTAAAATGAGCTTTACCGAATAAAGAGAGTAATCAATAAATTACAAGAGAACCAAAAGTGTAACTGAATACAAGTAATTAATTACATGTCTCTCGTTAGGTACTAGTGTGGGAAGCAGCTATGCAGATAAAGTTAAGCCTACAAGTAAATGGAGTTCCCTGGCCGAAACTGTGCTCTCGTGAAACTTCTCCCGTATATAACGCTCGCTTCAGTCCTCGGGAAGAGTCACTCGGGCTAGCATACGTATTTTCGTTTTCTTTTTACGAGCAGCAGATCAGTGTTGGATTGATCTGTTCTGGAGGCAAAAAGGAAGCAAAAAATAAAGGAAAAGTGTACTGAAGTGACAAGAGAACAACGCCGAGAAAATGGGGTCGTCGTCCATCACGTTATTACAGATCACACAACTCAAAGCCTTGGTTGACGTGCAAAACATCCCGGTGACACTAATGCAAAAAAGAACGAACGAAATCTTGGTTTACGTGTGCTGTTCATGTAGTCCTAGTGAGAAGACCGTGGCACCAGGAAATACCACGGGAGAGGGAATGGCCGCAGTGAGACGCACTTAGATTTGCCTTGACGCGAGGTTCGACGAGGAATTCTTAACCAGAAATATTGTAGTGCATATATACATAGAGTTTATGTACGCTAGTAAAGTTAGTGAATCACCCTTCATCACCCTGTTGGTCCTCACCTCGCGACTGTCGTGCACGTGTAGACTCACCCACACAATCACGCAGCAATCACACGAGCGCAGTCTCGTTTTACACGGAAACATGTTTTCACGAAATAGTGATTTCGGAGAACTGTTCCGAGCTCATGGCGTGATTTCTCCAGCATGAAGCACTGACGTGCGGTTATATAAAAAAAGGGGGTTAGCGAAAGGGCAGACACGTGCGCTTTGTCGTTCTTTTTCTTTTTCTTTCCCCGTGCTTTGCTTTGTATAAATCACGCCATGTTTTGACAGGCCTACAGCACTAGAGAACCCGGCAGGTGGCTTCACCAAAATGATCACTACGTTCTACCATAGTTATCGTTAAAAGTTAGCCTTAGAACATAAAGAAATATACAATGAAAAATACTGCACCCGCGAACCCTCTGAAGTGAGCTTGCGAACGCGAAATTTACTTCTATTTACCGGTCAGGCAACAAATATTGAGGAATGCGGTCGTAAAAGCCAGCCCGACAAGCCCTTGCTTAACTACGGAAACAACCGCATCCTCTGAGTACGTTCTAACGCAGCGTGTTCTATATCGGCGTCATTTGAGCTCGGTGCTGTGCATCAACTCTCTGAGGGCACTGTGACTGTAGTACGAATGGCTGAGCTGTTTCCTGAGGACATAAAGTTGTTCACATTGGGGTCAAGAACCATCTCCATGGAAAGCAGATCGTTTTTTTGTCAGCCTGAGCAGGCCTCATATAACTGAACAGTGCAGGTGTCTCATTTGCAATAGAGTCAAAAGCGACGCTGCTGGTCAGAGCTGAACTTCAACTCAAATCACTGGTGAGTACACACAATGGCCTTCACTAATGAAGCGCTGAATAACATTTGCTGGTTCTTGGATGAATAGTCTATTTCCAGTGGCTGAATAGTATAAATAATTCATTTAAGGCCATTACGAATTCACAGATATTAAAGAGCATTCGTAAAATTTAACGTAAACGTGAATGTAGCAAATTCGCAACTTTATTCCTGACTCTAAAATGGTACGTTTACGTTACGTTTACGTTTACGTTAAGGCAAAAGAAAACCGAACTTCATATTACACTTGATATGTTTTTGCGAACTGGGCTGATGGAGGTTCTGTGGCTGTTATCATACCAAAATACATGTTTTGATAGGACGAAATATTACGCATCTAAACTGTTAGCGCTACTGTGAGGTGCTGGTTACAGAAATCGGACACAAATTTTCGCCACGAGTTTTATCAAATCACGAATTCGACGTTTGTATGCCTTTTTGCTAGATATATTGGGATTTTAGCCGAATTTTGTGAAACTAAAACTGGGCGAATGTCATTCAGCGGACTATGACCCGCTCTTCGAACGTAAATATTGAAAGGAACTCCTTGTATTCGCATTCGAATAAAGCACATAAAACAATCGTTTACATGAGTCAGCGCACCATTGTTCAAGAAAACGTAGCAAGCATTTTTGTGTATAATGGGCACCAGCATCGAGAAATTGTAGTTGTCAGTCTTGTCAAGGTTTCCGTTCAGCCAAGTCTGATACATCGGGAAATGGGGCGGCCATAATTACGGCGAAATACCCCAGGAAGTAGGTATTCCGTCAGCTGGGTCTAAGGTCTAACACCCTAATACCCCGGGAACTGTCCCAATTGCACAGTTCCATCATCTACAGTGGAAGTTCACCACCTGTGACTGTCCAGAAACGAGGCCTTCACGAGACAAAATGCGTAGAGCTGCCAAGTTAGCGAGCTGATCTGACAGACAGACAGACAGACAGACAGACAGACAGACAGACAGACAGACAGACAGACAGACAGACAGACAGACAGACAGACAGACAGACAGACAGACAGACAGACAGACAGACAGACAGACAGACAGACAGACAGACAGACAGACAGACAGACAGACAGACAGACGGACGGACGGACGGACGGACGGACGGACGGACGGACAGACGGACGGACGGACGGACGGACGGACGGACGGACGGACGGACGGACAGACAGACAGACAGACAGACAGACAGACAGACAGACGGACGGACGGATGGACGGATGGACGGACGGACGGACGGACGAACGGATGGACGGACGGACGGACGGACGGACGGACAGACAGACAGACAGACAGACAGACATCACACGGAAAGCCGTTCGAATAAAAAAAAATGGTGATTCAAGCCAGACGCATATATGCATATAGCACAGCGGAAAACATTGTTAGGCTGGGACATCTTTTTTCGGATGTAATGTGAACTGCCGCCGACGTTTGGCTTCCAGGTGACGATAGTTTCTGGGAATACAGCTTAATTATTACACCACTACTAAAATGGACACCACATAAAGTCATATTTGTTGCAGGGGATGTAGTGGAGAAATGGTGCAGTAATTATGTTACCTTGAACAAAGATCAGGTCATCTCATTTGTTTAACATATATTATTGCGAGTAGTCCCACAGTGACGCGCACGTTCAATGCTTTGGCGCCACATGCGCAAGTGAAACAGATTGATGATTTATTATAAGCCAGCTTGCCGGCTGGGTATTGAGCTCAAAGAAAAAAAGTACATCTGCAGAACTGCGACGTGTCTCAATGCAAGCGCATGATCCGTCGCTTGGTTGTTTGCAGCCATGTTCAGGAGATGCGCCCACGTGGTTTCTCTGGTTGCTGCAATCGTGTTGGCGGTCGGGGCAACTGATCTGGCGGATTTCTTTGAGGCAAGTTACGACGTCTTTCCACGCGTGTTACGCCAGCAACTGCTACGAAAAGAACAAGAGAGAGGGATAAATGAAGTCAAAGGAGGAGTATGGGACGTCAGCAAGTGGCGTGGGGGAAAGTGTTACGAAAAGAAAGAAGAAAAGAAGATAGGCACCAGCAGCTTGCCCACGCGGGGCGGCCCACTGCATTCGCGCACGGAGCTTCCCGTGCAAATAAGGCCGAACGATATAGCGGCTAATGGTGAACAGAAAAGCGAATCGTTTTTTTAAATGGGGAACGGCCTGTCAGAACCAGGGGCTTATTGGCTAAGAAAGTACGTTTCCTCTCGTACCATGCGGATAGTTTTATGGGCAGCATGCGAAGGTTTTAAATACGACACATTTCTTGGCATACTAGGCCTGCTGGAGCCGCATTGTGTAAAGATGCTTTGATTTTCCATTCTTTTCTTGGCCTTTCGTCATTGGCTGGCAAGAAGCCAATCGCATCGCCAGCATACTGACCGTTTGCTTGGACGGTTTATGAGATTTTTGTAGAATTGAAGGAAAAGAATGCATACGCACACAGCCCGTATTCATCGTTCCATTCTTCAGTCGATCCTCTGTATCATTTGACGGCAGTCGTCACTAACGGCCACGCGGGCACCACACAGACCGTTGTGTCACGTGATTGTCTTGTGTGTCACGTGATTGTCTTGCGAGCAAGCGCTGACGGGTGTGGCACGTTTCACCGTTTCACGCAGGGAGGTAAAAAAAAAAAAACCGACGGAGTGCTCAGTTCGGCTTGGTGCTTGTGGGGAGAGGCCGCTACCAAGACAGCGGGACTAAATCTGTCGAATTTCCCGCGTGTAGCTGCGGATTTATTAGAGAGCTTTAGCCACCCCGTGTTACCCTATCGAGAACTCCTTGCCATGCAGTAATGCGGTGAACCGCATTCTATGCAGAAATTGTATTTCAACAGACGGAAAAAAGCTTACCACGCGGTAAGCGTACGGCAAAACACGACTAACACTTTCTATTACTGCGTTATGTTGCCGCAGTATTACTGCGGCAGGATACTGAATAAAGTAATATGCTTCATTTTGTCAATTGAGACTAACACAAAGGCGGCCCTTCATCGGCAAGGTATGAGAAGAACTTGGGCAACTAGGAGGCTCATTTAGCGAAGAATTGCCGAAGAGCATCAAGAAACATATATAGCAGAAGAGTACGCATTTGGGCTGGTTGTTTCATAATTACGAGCAATAAAAACAGCGCTAAACAACAGGACGAGTGTAGGGACACAGACAACAGCGCTTACTAACAACCACAGGGTCTTTATTCTTTCAGTCAGCATATATAGTATACTCCGCCACTATCTCAAACCACAGAATCAACAGAATTGGGCATGCAGGGGGAAATCGCAATTAATGCGATAGGAAGGCAATCTCATTCGGAAGGAGAGAAATGGAGGGAAGGCTTACACATGCTGTGAAAACATGAATGTGGAAAGCTTCGGAAATAAGACGTGTGCGGTCATCGCGGTATATTGACAGGTAGGTCACATTTTTGAAAGACGGCTGGCAGCCGCATCCATTGCAATGCAGTGATAACTGAATATCATTAGCTCGTTTATGAACTTTGTATGAATGCTCGTGCATGCGGTCATTGATGCACTGCCCCGTTTGGCCGATATAAAAACGCTTGCATGAAAGGGGAGTCATATACACCACGCAGTCACAGCAGTCACAGCAGTTTTTATTGCTCGTAAACATATATTAGCGCGCATTCAATTTGCTAATTCTGCAGCCACGCTGACTTCAACTGTGGCGACGGTGCCAAAAATTCTTAAAAAACATACGGAAGGGCAAATCGTTGTTCGAATCATGCGTCTATCAGGACGAGCTTTGAGCCGACATATTTTTGGGTTACTGTGATGGTGACGACCCTCCCATGTGCACCAGAACCCTGTTTCTAATACAGAGTGTTAAAGTGTTAGGCATTTGGTGTTCAAAATAATGAATCGATACGAAGTATGACGCCTCGAATATGTGCAGAGGATACACAGTGAAGGGGAGGTGACGACGTACCAATGCTACCGAAATGGTACCACGCTCGAGCCATCCTCATCGCGCGACTTCACTATTCTGTGGAAAGGCTCGGACCAGTCCAATAACGAAGCACAATGCGTGTGCATGTTCCAGTTTGCCGGCGACAGTGAGAACCAGAGGTGGTTACTTTTCCTTTCTTTTCTTTGCGTTCCGAAGACGCCTGTCTAGGTGCTTCCATGTCGGGGCGTTAAACTACTTAACAGGAGGTCGCATGCCCAAAACATTCACAAGGTGACCTTTAGTACCAGGCGCAATGTAAAGGTGTCCGCACGTGTGCTCAGATTTTTGTGCAAATGAGCAGGACCAAAAGTTGGTCATATAGGAGCCGTCCTGCTACGGTGTTCCTTCTAGGACAGGTGTAGCCTTAGGAACTCAAACGCTAGCAAAAAACTCCCCTCGAAACTAAAACAGGTAAATACAGTGGGAGAACTGGTAGCCTGGCCTTACTGACATCAAGTAACGGCAATGTCATAGAATCTCACGTTATACAAGAAAACTTATGGCACCAACACGAACTTGCAGCGATTATATATAACTGCTGCTAGTTACGTCTGTTCATATTCGAGTGCATGCTCAAATATAATCGACGTAACAACCACAAATCATTTAAGACTAATGGATTCGATCTGCGATTTCCACCAAACAAGCTTGTCCTATGGTTGTCATAGTCACGTAGCGTCTAATTTAGAATAAAAAAAAAAGCTGAAGGAGTAACTACACTGTGGATCTCAGGCTCTGACACTGAGTTGCTTTCAACCTCAGTGCTACTAACCTCTTTCTGTTAAGTAAAAGATGGAAGCACAAAACAGTGCTGAATTCACTGAAGTGAGATAAGACGTTTAATTGCGTTCTGTGTGTGCCAAATGGATGTGTAACCTTCGCTATTACTCGCAGGGCACCATCCTATTAGCCAGCTTTACGATGAACGGAATCCTGTGCTTGCTCTTTTTACCGTAGCACCGCAAGAACATCGCAGATCTTTTAAAGATTACGTAGGACGTAAGTTATGATTGTTACTAACCAGGACTGTGCATGAAAAATTTCGGTTAAATGTTAGGTACGACAATGACGTCGATGCTCTCAGTTGACTCAGATATTGTAACGGGAACAATATTTAGTGCTTGCGCACTGTTATAAAGATAAACAAAAGCCAGAGCATGGATCATAAACTAAATCCAAATCCAAACTAAATCATAAACTAAACCCTGGAAAAATGAAAAAAAGAAAAGAAAAAACAGAGAGACTATTCCAGTCAACAATATAGTAAATACAAGAAAATATTTACAATGACGTTAATAATTTTCGGTAGTGCTATTGTAACTTTGCAGCTTTTTGATAAGATCATAACAATTTCAACCCTTTGCAGGTACGATGCCTCTGCCGAGTACGAATCACAAGGAGACTACGCCATAATATCAGGCGACGGTACGTTCGGCCATCGCAAGCAATGTCTACACCGATCTCAAGTAGAAGATTCATAAGAGTTGGTTGGAACGGGGGTTGACGTTAATGTGGAAGAAGCGAGAGCGCGCAGACTTAGTTTGTCCTTTCTTTACCTAATTCTTTTTTGTCTTGAGCGAAAATGTCTGGCAAATGAGGTTAGAAAAGCCAACAAGAAGAGGAAAAAAATTTACCATATGTTTCCTTTCCTTTGCATGGGTGTACTTATACCAGGGGAAAAAATATGCAGCTCTCACACACAGGGAATTCGCGTGCGGGAAGCTTTCTTGAGCCAGTGAGGCAAAATGGCGTATTAGGACAAAAGGCGCGCTGCAGATTTCAATGACGAACGCTTTCCTCATTTACCATTGTTGACCTTGTAGAGAAAGTCTTACTTTTATTCAGCCCTTAAACGTGTTAAATTGCAAGACATGACGTGCTTGACCTTGTATAGAAATAAGGTTCCTTGTGTGTCTAGGGACCTTATGTAAGAACGACCCACGGCGCCTTAGTACAGTGCCAAACGCGCAGCGAATTTTTGCGATAAGCCCGTCCCGTAACTTCTATCTTTAATGCGAGATCGTTAAGGGCCCTGTGTATAAAAAAAATCCGGTGTCGGCGAAAGAGACGTTGTTTCGCGAAAAATCATTCCGAACAACCAACACGCCGTCCATCCGCGTGGCGCAGAGGCGTTACTGAACTCTTGAATTTTTGAAAGTAACATCCGAAAGAAAAGTTGTAACTTACGACCTAAACACAACATGCAGGCATGATAGCGTCGGATTCTAATTTGAATTTACCAGAAGACATGATTCCGTTACGTGGAAACTCATGCACAAACCTGTTTTCCAGCGTTTCTACCATACATAGAGCGGCGCAGCCCACTCGGTTCCTTGCAACAACACCATCCAGAGGGCGCTCGCCTCCGCGCATTCGCAAGAAAGCTGCGGTCGCCGGGAAGCGTGACAAGCAGTCACGGATCTTTGAATGCTATCGCATTCCATTCTTAAAGACTAAGCTTAAGCGTCCGGCAAACTTTATAATTGAATTGTGGCTACGTGGCGCTCCGAACGCGACAAGCCTTTTAGCTTGCACGAGGGAAATTCGTAAAGCTGTTTTATTCCACGTTTTAGGCATGCACCCGTGGCCTAGTATTTACAGCTTATATTTTGTGTGCAGGAGGGAGGCGCGTGGGAAACCGGCCATTAGAAATGTTTTGCACACACACACACACACACACACACACACACACACACACACACACACACACACACACACACACACACACACACACACACACACACACACGTATATATATATATATATATATATATATATATATATATATATATATATATATATATATATATATATATATATATATATATACATATATATAACGGCATACACAAGCATACACACACGCATTCGCGTTAACGAAACTGGCCTCGAACCGTCTTCCTCTTTCTTCTCGCGTGACATCGCGTGCGCGTGCCGCATGCGAGCCGGGTCCAACCGGCTGCCCGTGCCATGAAGATCGCTGCCTGTTGTAGCTGAACAACACCACGGTACGGCGCGCACAGTGTCCAATACAAAGGGCGCGCAACATGAATGTCACCAAGTTTGTCGCGGCAATATATGTATATATATATATACATATATATATATATATATATATATATATATATATAGAGGAAAGGGGGTTAACCGAGGGACCCGATAATTATTAGTCATATAATGAGAAGCCAACAGTCCGCCGCCAAGTTCTGTGAGTGGGGGCGCTGGCTAACACTCCCAGGGTTCTACTAGTACACATAAATACCCAAGAAAGTGGATGGGGAAACGCCGCCGCGGTAGCTCAATTGGTAGAGCATCGCACGCGACATGCGAAGGTTGTGGGTTCGGTTCGCACCTGCGGCAAGTTGTTTTTTCATCCACTTTAATTTCCATTAATTTATCATTACTTTATTTCATTTATTAAGCACATGCAATTTCCCCTATGTTGTACTTGGTGTCAGTTTGTTGGCTTCTCATTATATGACTATATATATATATATATATATATATATATATATATATATATATATATATATATATATATATATATATATATATATATATAAGACTCCAACGAACAAGGACACCAAGTAGAACATATGGTAAGTTATCTTAGCCCAAGGAAACCATCATCGTCCCTTCATTGGACGGCTGCAATCGATGAAACCCGACGTCATTTTAAAGGGCTCAGTATAAACGATGGCACCGACACACGTAAGACTCCGTTTTATCTAAGCTCATGTTTCAGATGCAGTCGTAGATGGCTTCATCGATGGCTGAGATTGTGCGACCGTTCCTACGCAGACCTAATGTTGCATACCCTATGGCGCCCTCAAAAATCAACGTGATAAGCCAAAAATATTTGTATATTGAACTCAAACAAAAAGCCCTGTTCATAAAAGTGCCTCATTTGTACTCTCATTGAGCGCGTTATAAGCTAAGCGGTAGCGCTGTTTTGTTCGTGCTGTTGTCCTGAGAGTTTCTCTGTAATAGGTCGTCTAGACTGTAATGCCACAGAGTGCATGTTGTATAGCAAAGATGCAGTATGTTATATATGCACACTATGTTGCATGTCCGAGAGAGTCACAATTATGTCTTACACAGAAAGAACTGCTCTTCACACAAGGGAAGTACTTGTGTATGTTTTATCGTGCATATAAGCATATTCGTAAAACACGAACGCTTCATAAAACGAGGGTTAGCCGGCACCGCATTCGTTCTCCATTTCCTTTGTTTTTATTATGTAAATTATACAAAAAAATAAACATAATATAATCGTACTCAGAGTTACTGTATTGCAAGTTGGCATTTACCTGACGACGTCTTTCCGGCATGTCCAGTATACGAATGCACAATACGCTGGTCAGCGTGAATATATTAAAACAATAAAACACCGAAAATCTAGAGCTTCGTCAACAAGCTGTTCTTTTACGACGTAAATACTTACCACGCACTTCCTTCCTCTTGAGAATTTAATTATTATTATTATTATTTCCCGGTACTTTTCATGGGGCGCACGCTCTGATGCTTGTGGATATAGCCACACAGCCGTGTAATGGACTCAGAGCATATCCATAAGAAAACTGTGACACGCGCCATTACCTGTGCGTTTAGCAGTCCCCACGCAAGGCATAATGTGATGTGGACGCACACACGCGAACATGAAGAGAGACTCTTGTAGAGGAAAAATAATTCCCCATATAGCTGCAGATGCGCTAAACGTATTGATATTTATGGGCGCGTCAGACGCCAGGAAACCAAATCAATTCGAAATTAAGAGCACGGTATTTTACCACTTAAGATCAATTAATGCACACCATCCTGAAGAATGAACACAAGTAGCACGTCTACGACAATTCAGTGCATGGTTTGAGGCGCACCGGAACAATAAATTTGGTACCGTGCGCTAAGTAACCTGAAAGGTGCTTTCAGGAAAAAGAAAGGCACCACATCCTCCCCATAACACCCGAAGGTTTCTGTTGTGGCGAGAACCATAATACATTGGCCATACGGCCTCATAATTTGTTCTTCTGGCATGATAATGCATTTTCGTGATTTCTAGGGCAAATGTGAGCGTATAGCGTTTGTCTAGCCCTCCGTTTTCGCAGGACTGAGTAAAGCCTGCGCTTAAGTCCCGGCTGTTGCTCACAACAGCGCACCATGCTATTGTGGAGTCATACGGAGGGTGGTCTGTAATCCTTGCCACACCACAAGAGGTTTTTTTATGCGTACTTGCCATCGCGCATTTCGTTCACATACACCTTCGCCTTAACCTAAGCTATAGCCTCCAGCACCTATATGACCTCGCTTCTCTCTGTAATACTACTCCTTGCGCACCTTTTGCGTACGCCATACGTCCACATTCGGTTATTTATTATTTCCCATGTCACCTACATACTCTCTTAATCCATCTTACATTGCCCGTTTCCCTGTGTTCACGTATTAATTTCTGCAACGCTCGACGCTCGACATGTTTGCCAACCATCTGCTCTCCACATGTGGCTGCAGGGAATAAAAGAAAGTTACCTCACTTTTTGTATTACCTTTCTTGGACGACCCATAATTTGTTTTTCCTATTCTAGGTAGACAAGCGCGTCTTTACCAACTGCAGCCTCCGTACCAGGGTGAAGAGTACTACTTCAAGGAAGGTTAGTCACAAGAAAGCACTGTGTTATCTCGGTTCACTCAGTAGCACCATTACGCCAATGTTAGAAACAATGGTTTAACCTCGAACGCGATAGTTTCGGAGTACGAGATTTCGTCGCTGCAGGCCGGAAGACCATGCTACGTTAAGGTCCGAATTTCTCAGAACTCATTCAGAGTCGATATGCCTTGCAAATGCACTAGCTAATTCGTAAATTGAAATATGTGGCGTAAGTAATAATTAAGAAAAGTAAATTAGTGTAATTATGTTGATTGTCCAATTAAGCATTTTGATTTCTCGTAGAAACAATGACCACCTCATTTAGTAATTTAGCTGAAAGGCTAGAATTGTGTTATATACCACAGGCTATTTATAAAAATTTGGTGCAGCTAAAGAAAGAAAGAAACACCTCATAGGATTAACGGTGTTTATTTTGAGAAGCCGTAAATATTCGTATGGGGCTTTAGATTAATGTAAAATTCTGGGGTTTTACGTGCCAGAACCATGATTTGATTAAGCACGCCGAAGCGGCAGGCTACGGATTAATTTTGGCCACCGGGCTTCTTTAGCGTGGGCCTAAATCCAAGCGCATGAGAGTTATTGCATTTCGCGCTCACAGAACTGCGACCATCGCGGCCGGATCGAGCCCACGACCTCTAGATCAGCGTCGCAACGTCATAGCCACTGGGCTGCCATGACGGGGAGGTGGGGTGCATCTGGCTTTGCGCTTTCGTGGCTGCGTAGTCAAATTCACAATTAAGTTAGCACGTATATGTAATCCTCTCCGTGCACGTTTTGAGGTTAGAATTGAGCATCAACATTACTAATTTCCAGGTGCATTTACTGCGGCATTTCTTTTTTCTCTGGTTGGTGCACAGTGGCCGATCCGGATGGCGATCCGGCCTTCAAGATTTACGACACAGACGAGACCTGCACAAACGCCGAAGCACTTCGCAACCAGGTCTGCCCTGAACCGTGCGACTTGGAATACGTACGTTGAAGGGTGCAGAGATTCGGCTCACGCAATAACAAGTATAACAACGAAAAATTAAAAGAGGTTGAGGGAAAGCATGTAAGTTTTACTTGTCTAGACGAACTGACTAATAAAGGCTTTCCACGTTATGTACCACGAGGTTATTTTTTGTTTCCTGTGTCTTTCCGCATTTGGAAGTATCAGCCATCCATTCGGCTCATTGCATTGTCACTAGGTGAATTACGAACAAGAATTACGCACTGATATCTCTCGCACGCTTCTATTTCTTTGTATCTTTCTCCATTCACAGCCGACCGAACCTGGTGATAACACGGGCGAAGCGCTGCTCGAACCACTTACGAAACGCGAATGGGGAACAGCATTGCAATAGAATAGGTGATGTCCAAATCTACGCCCTAATGATGGCTATCGCTGGGCAACAGAAGTTTATCTCAAAGGCCATGCTTTTGCTGACTGCAGGTGCCGGAAGCGACTGCAGATCTGGACACGCGTAATAAATGCGATGTTTTATACGCCATTAATTATATCCCGTTTCACATCTGTTTTACTATCGACCTTTACAAGTACTGGAGCGGTATTCACAAACGAGAATACCGCCGTTTCGGGGATCACTTTCTGGAATCACGTCCCGCCTCGAACAAAATTTAGGAATGTGTGGAAAGATGCTCTAGACAACTTTCGTCTTTTTCAAGGCCTACCTTGTTGCAGTGCAGAGCTTCTGTCTTCTTCTGTAATATCGGATTTATATTTTCACGGAGTGTGCTTTGTCAGGCAAGCAGAAAGGCAGGTAGTGGCGAGGACTTTATGAGGCAAATTGGTGCTCGTGTCCTCAAAGAAGTTATAGTCGAACAACGCGGCCGTGGAAATTGCATCAAGCATGGTCCGTGGTTGTGGAAGGACGGCCGCTTGCGTGTGGTCGATTTTTTTTTGATGTGTCATGGAGCATTCGAGATGCGTTAGCGTGCGGTGACCGGAAAGATTCCTCCAGAACATGCCACAAGCATACATGAGCCTGCCTACAAGACACGACGGGCCCGTCGATGACGTTCAAGCATCGTCCCTTATCTGATATTGTGAGCGCGTTCATGCGCGACAACTGCGGGAACGTGACGTCAAAGCCGGTGCAGGGGACAGTGTATTATTGAGACTGAAGTGAAACTCGCATGGTAATGCCAGTAGGAAGGGACGAGCCGCGATGCCTTCTCTGGAACAGGCTCATTCATGACTGAGCAATTTTCCCAGAACAAGCTGGTAAAAAAATAAACAAGAAAGAAGGCCAAACAAAGAATCGTGGAAAGGGTGTTGCGCTCCTCAGTGTGCTTCAGTCGAATGGAAGTGCCGTGAGATGTCGTTCACTATATCGTGAATACCAGCGAACCAAGGGGAAGGAGACAGCTTTGAGCGAGGAACCTACATATGTGCACTGTGCGGGTGGATAGCGGAATCAGTGGCTGCGTACTCGCGGAATTTTCGTGGGGACTGCTGGACCATGCACAGGTGCGATTATGTTTACCTAATGCCCATTGCTACGAAAACATTGTATCAGAAGTTTATTTCTACGTGATAAGCAGGCGTTTTCGCGCTGTTGCAAATGTTAAGACCAATCTTTGCTTCGGAAGTCCTTACTAAATACACGGGGGTGGAGAAATCGTTTTATGTCGTCGTCCACTAACTTTGATATGACTTCGTTTATTAAGAAAAAACTTTACAGCTATAGTCTACGGGGAGCAGATAGCACTACACAATTGCATCGTTTCATTGGAGTGAGCTACATCGATCTTGTGAAGCGTATTGAGCCTCACTCACCCCCTTAATTTTTTACGGAGCGACGAAGCTTAAGCTCTTTGTTCATATTGTTGTAAGCTGCCAGTTAATATTGAAGACTTAAACAGAAACATTGCAAATACATGATTCAAGCTTTCTGGGATCGCTAGGGCATACAGACGTATTAAGTGAAAGTATAGAGTGACCCAGATTTCTGCGTCACGCTAGTATAAGACCGGATGACATTCAACTGCTTCATTAAACACATCTCGGCGGCAGACCGGCGGAGGATAAACAAAGATGTTTTTTTGGCCTCGCGTGGTTGCTAATTGATGCACTAAAATGCTCCACACAATTTCGCCGGTTTTGCGCTGTGTGCAATCTTTGGACTATGAGCTATCGAGGTCGGTCTTTGATTATTTAATGAGTTTATGAAGTCAGTATTTTCTAATGAACTTCTCTATACAGTGAGGAAACTACGCTCTCATATCTACAAACGAGCACATACATTCCTTTAATTTGTTCATTATGGCTGAATGAGGATATTGCTAAAGATCTCGCACGGAGCTGGCGCCATCAAGCCATGCATTGTGCCAGAGCTACGTTCGCCATCCCGCGAGCTCTCGCCGAAGCGTCTGCATCGCGAGTATCAGCTGCTCGCCTATAGATGGGGCAGCGTGTTGAATTGGCGTATGCACGCTGGAAATTTGTCCACAGAAAACTAACGAAGGCCTCTTATTGCAACGCTTTTCGTTGATCACAACGAGAACAAGTTAGAAAATCCCGAGGCAACCTTTCATGTGCTTGTTATTTACGGGTCGGTCATATGTCGGTGTGAAGAACGAAAATTTGGACTATTTTTATCACAGCAGAGGGGAATCCGCAAACTTTTTCAGGGCATGGAACAGCCGACTCGGAAAACAGTGCACGTCTTCTTTCACGCAGTGGCCGAACAGAAAAATCTGGTTGGAAAACGAGGCATTACCCCGATATCGCGACCCGTTGGGCTGAGCCACTTGCGCTGCACGAAACAGCGATAACGCGGTTTAGAACGCACGCTCTTCGCAAATGGCCAGTCGCTTATGCGGTCTCAGAAAAAAAAAAAAAGCAAGGGCATTGGCGCCTAGGTACGACCAGTCATTACGTTTTATTGAGATATCCATTTCTGCCGTCGTCATCGTCGCTGTGATGTTGCGCATTAAGTCCAAGGGTGATAACACCATGGCCGCGCGCCGTACGGTCATAGAATAAAGAACCAACTTTATGTGCGAGTGAAAGCGCGCGAGGGGAGCCGATGATCAGCGGCTCAGTCTGGCGCGAGCAAGGGAGTCAACGGGGAGGAAACGCGCCGTCTTCCGTCACGCGAAAGGCCCGGGGGGTTCATGAGGGGGCGGCGGCGTTGTACTCCGGCAGCAACTGCGGATTGCGCAGCCACGCCCTAAAGGAGCCGACGATTGCCGCTCAATCTCACGCGCGCAGCAGATGAAAGTGGGGCGGCAACACGCCGTCTTTTCTCACGCGGATAGTTCGAGGGAGGGCGGATAGGGCGCGGCGTTGTGACGAAGGCTCTAAAACCCCTAAACTTCGTAAAGTAGTGCCACGCTTTGAAGAATGGCGCCTCCTCCTCGCGTGTTCTGGCCGAGGCCTACGCCGCGTCACTATTGGCCTAATGGCATCACGTGGGCCCTCGCGCCACGCATGAGCGCCATTTTTGCTCGAGAAGCGTCTAGGGAGTGGCGAGGAGCACATGTTGGCGCCGTTGCTACGCTCGAGCAGTGTAGGCGGCGCCACGATCAAGGAGGCAGAGTGAAAGAAAGAAGAAACGAGGAAGAGTGAAGGCGGAGGAGGAGAGTTTCACTACTTTACGAAGTTTAAGGGGCTTTAGACGGCTCATACCTTTGCGGGTGCTGTGTATGCGCTGCTCAGTGTGCGTTGAAGCGATGGATAGCGCGAATGTCCTTTCGCTCGTTGGTGCTGCCGCGCTTCCTCACCCAAGCGTTTTGATGGCGAGTGTCCGCGGTCATCGAGTGTGATAGGTTCATGTTTGCCTGTGCACGCTGACACCATGCTTGTTGATTTAGTTAGTAACCGAACATTTCCAAGATTATGTAGGCCGATAAAACTAATATCCTTATTTCGTATAGTTTTCTAATTTGCTACCGCAGTTAATACTTCGTCTTTCTCGCGACACGGCGACATTTTCTTAAGACGTGGACGTAGTCCGTCGTAAGACGCGTCCCACGCGCCGCTAAGTGTACGCTATACACTCTTAAGCAAAATTACACCCTTTTGCCAAACAACGATAATCATCATCTGTCTTGTCCGCATTTCCTTTCTTTAACGTGGCGAGCCCGGTACTTGCCAGCAACGAACGGCATGCGCGTTATCAGCATAACATAGCATTACCGACGGGAAAGCAGTGGGCGCGGCGTTTTCAAGAAAGGAAACGCAAGCAAGGTAGATGAGTATTATTGTTGTGTGGCAGAGGTACACCCCAGAGGGTGTAACTTTGACTAAGAGTGTACATACACTCTTAAAGAAGTTTTAAGAAAGAGTGCAAGATTTCACCTTTTAGGTAGTATCTTGGGCTCTTAGAATAGTTGCACCCTTTGGGGTGTATACTTGACCCACAATAGTCGTCATCTGCCTTCTTTGCGTTTGTTGAAAACTCGGTGCTTGGCACTTTCCTGTGGAAAATGGTGTGTCACGCTGATAACGCGTGAGCCGTTCGTGACTTGGAAGTACGATGCTCGCGGCGTTAAAAAAAGCAAATACTGGCAAGGCAGATAACGATTACTGTTGTGGGAGAAGTGGAGCCTCAAGGCCGTAAATGTTTTTGAGAGATTCTCCGTGTGTACCACAGCCATAACTGTCATGTCTTGCCCAGATTTTCTTTCTTTATGGCTGCGAGGCCGGTACTTCCAAGTCTCGAACGGCTTGCGCGTTATCAGCGTGACACAGCATTCTCGACAGGAACGTAACGAGCGCTGAACTTTCAAGAAAACGCAAGCAAGGCAGATGACGCTTATCGTAGTGATACAAGATAAGTCCCAAAGGGTGTTAACTGTTTGTAGAGCACTCTAACAAAGTTTACACCCTTTGGGGTGTATATTTGCCACACAACGATAATCGTCATCTGTCTTGCCCGCATTTCATTCCTTGAAAACACTACGCTCGCAACTTTCCTGTCGAGAATTCTGTCATGCTGATTCGGGACTTGGAAGTACCGGGCCCGCAGCGTTAAACAAAAAAAAATAATAAAGGAAACTAGAACCTTTCCTAAAAGAAAGGAAACGAGAACACCCACGCCACCGCGCACTTGTACGTATGTGCCATATACACTGCTGCATAAGGAGATCACATTTAGTGCGCGCTGATTGGCTGGTTGAGCGAAACCAATCGAATCATCGAACGCGCCATGTGCTATGACACGCGAAAAATATGATCGTCCAGAATACCGAGCCTGAATGATACCTCTGACTGGAAAGCAACTCTTTTATGCATGCACAGAATATGTTTGGAAATGACTCATTCGCGAAAATGTTCAAAATGTCGTCGCTACTTTGCAACAACACCCCGAATTTAAGTGAGAAATGCGTTAGGCGCGTACGTATACAGCGATCCTCCGCACGTGTTTGCCGTAAGTGAAACAATGTTTTTTTTTTCTTTTTTTTGAGGGAGGCGGGGTGGTAGGTGGGTGGGGATCTCATGCACTGAAAGCTTTCGCTATTCGCCGTGAGATCGAACTAAATGTGGTAGCACCGTCGCAGCGTTAGTGTGGATGGGCGGTCGACAGCACGCATTGAAATGTGCATGGCGGCGTTTCGATGTGAAAGATTTGGCCAGATTTTCGTATATAAGACGTGATGACTGCAGTGAACTGATCTTATACTGCCCTCGACCGGCACATTCTTTTCACAAAATTTGCAAAACCTTTAAATATACTTATAAGAAGCGCAAACTGTCAGTCAGCATGGGAGTGGCACACAGCCACACAGTCTCTGTTTCAGCATTTTCTTGGGGCTTGTTTTGAAAATTTGGCTCGCGTTCCACCTACTCTTGTTAATATCTTTGCGCAAGTTAATTAATAACTCTTTCTGTGCGAGCCTAGCATTGGTGTAAAAAAGTCTGTATTCCTGTGCAACGAAGGTAACGTAGCAAGTTAATGGGCACTCTAAATCATGCACCAACTGACCGCATACATGTGTGTATGTGACTGCATGCGCTGTTAGGTGTTTATCGTTGTATATATCGTAATAATTACCCAGCACCTGATGTAGCATGTTAGGCTAACAGTCAGACTAACATCACCAGCATATCATTCTAGCTTGTTTCTCGCTCTCTCTCACATGTTTCCGTTTTATTATTGTTCACTGCGAAATGCAAACAGATAGTAAAGTTCATTTACTTGAGCTAGGCCAGTGTACGCGACAGTGCGTTAGTAGGAACATCAGGTTGCTTCAGACGCGATCATTTTTATTGAATTTGCATGGTCACGCGCAAGACATCTATATGAAAACGTATAGTTATTTGAACAGCTGAAGTCATTAGTTTGTTTTATTACAGCTAACAGTGGCGACTGTGTTGTGTCAAGCTAACAACGTGAGAATAAAGAGCGAAAGGAGATTATCATAGTCCACTTCAAACTCAGTGTTATGACGTCCTGTGTTTAGAGACTTCCGTTTCACACATGATCCTCATATAATACCCTATTTTAGCTTCTATTTCGTAGCAACGAATCGCGGTACAGAATTAATTCACCGTAGTGGCATCAGAGCCACATATCAAAAATGCGCCTATGGTCACGTAAACACTAAACGAGGGTCATGCAATGATCGCAGTTATCATAATGCAGCCATCCTAGTATAACGTTTATGACACGATGTGATATGAGTGGCCGGCTTACGGTTTTTTTTTTCTATTGCTCACTGATGTACGCCACCCCATACATGTTTCGTAGTATCACAGAGATTGCGGATTAATCTACAGATTGTGACAAATCGCTAAAGCGCGGCGTTCCCGTATCGCTGCTACCCTTCATTTGTTTAAAGCGAGGTAAAAGGCGTTTCTTTATGTACTCGAAACACGAAGCGATAAGAAAATTGATATCATTGTGGCTAGCAGAGGGTGCGACAATTATACGTCGCGCGCTCGACACGGCAAGATAGTCACTGATCGTACTATACAGCGCAAAGGCGACGGCGCAAGGCAAAAGGATGTTGTCCATCGTCGAAGAATGCACCGCAGCAATTACGACTGTGCTACAACCACGGAAAGAATGGTGTTTAGAGAGATTCACGCCGCACACGCACATGCAAGCACGTACACTAGCCATGGTTGAAGCCAGTGCTCGCCAGGCGGCAACTCTGCTCAAAGTGGCGACCAATCGGGTGTGCTCGAGGAAAAAAATGAAAGAATAGGCTGCACGAAGGTGTACTTAAAATAGCCGTTTATTGCGAAAAAAAAAATGTCATTTATACACTTCAGCGACGACACGTGAAGAGCATTTCTGCATCGCGTTCTAAAAAATCGCGTTCGTGTTCTAAGCACGTCTTACACGAATACCACTGAATATACCTGCTTAAACTCACACGAATACCACTAATATACCAGCTTAACCTCTCTTCTAATGTTATCTCCATTACGTTTAAACTACCATTCTCCCTGGTGTTCTTTTGGAAGGTTATTCACAATAGAGGGAATTATACAGGACATATGACACGTGATAATGAAAATAATTTTGTCGTGATGCCGCACTCGTAATGCAGCGAATGTGCCTATACAATACTTACAGGTGCCTCGTGCTACGTTATTTACCGCTTAATGTGTGGTCTGTCACTCAGGAGGTCGCGAATGCAGCCGCGCGGCATACCACGTAGAAGGCGTCTTGTAGCAGACTATCTGTGGATAATCCTGTGCATGCTTCAGTAGTTCAATAGCCAGCCAGCCGCGTGAATAACACCGTCCCAATTTGATGCTCGCTATATTTTGTTCACTCAGAAGGCATAGCCATTATTGCTGTCCTGCGTCACTTTCAAGACGAGAGTTCCGGCTGCGGAAGAGGTCCAACGCAGCCCAAGCGCTTGGCTTTCGTCCTGTGACCCAGTTTATTTCCTTCCTTGTTCTCTGCAGTCTGTCTCGAAAATAAAAGAGTAAATAGCAAGACACGCAAAGAAGTGAGCAAAGCCGGGCCGCCATGTCGCTGTTTGCTCAATTTCATTTGGCGTTGTAAGCCTTTTGCGAGACCGGCATTGGCAGCGCCAGCCATGGGAACACAGGTGTGCTGACGTAGAGCAGACCTCGGCCCTGGATCATCTGGAACTGCTCGCTCGACGAAACGCACACGTCTGTGCGGGCGGTCATTAGGCCTTCCTTGGGAACCTGCGGCGATGTTGTGTGCAGTACAATACAAGCGAAATATCTGGAAGAACGCGTGCGGGCCGAGTAGTTGGGCTGCGCACCGAATTAGGCTTGTTCTAAATTGCACTCGCAACAGAAAGGATTCGCGTTATAAATCTGGCTATATCTGTAGGTTGCGGCTTCAAGGCAGTGATGAAAGCACAGAAAAGGAAGGAAACGAAAACTATAGACGAACGCGATGTCTTAAGCAAGCTAGAGAAAGACATAGGAATGAAATTTCCAGTGGATTTCGCTGCGACGTCTCAGGTTCATAGGTGGTCAAATGCCCTCATTTTTTTAATTTCTCCTTCACCCTCATGACGGAAGTATCTTCCTCATCCTCACGCTGAAAAATTTGACCGCTATCCTTCACCCTCACCTTCACCTCAGCACAAAAAGCTTTACTCGTCCTCCTTCACCCTCGCGCAGAAAAGGCTACCATTCTCCTCCTACCTCTCCGTTTTGTACTATTTCAGATAAACCATTTGCTCGACCCGCGAGCTTAGTTTAGAACACTAATTGTCGAGTGCGATTCCTACTGTCTAATCGTGCCACACTGATTTTAGGCGCATGAACAATGCCACGTAACAATATTAAGAGGTTTCGTTCTCGTTTTCGTGGCAGTAAATCTCCAGACGGCCATGTTAAATTTGAAGAAATACAAAATGCCACTTGCGATGTGAACATGTTGTCAAAGCTAAATTTTCTCGAGAGCATGGCAGTCGTGGTAGCTCAGAAGCTACGAGTGCAATACTGCTTTTGTCAAGCATGAGATCCCGCCTTCCATTTATGCCACAGTGGTTGTATATCGGCAGTGGGCACACAGTAAAAAACTTTAGTAGTAATTACTACACCTTGCTGGCTAGTTAAGTAAGTCTACATTAATCCGCTGAAAAGCCGAAGCGAATACTTTCCAACAATAAGTAGGTTCGTTAACAGCATGAAGTTGCATTGGATGGCGAACTAGATGAATTATGAATGCATGTGTTGAGTGCTGTCATGTGTCTAATAAATCGCTAGAGGTATTTTTCATGTCGAATGTTTCAGGCTGGTTACGTGGTTTGAAAATAAAGAACTTGTAGGAATTCATGAATATATACTAAGCCACTTCGTGCTAATATGTGCAACTATTCTGCTGTGATAATTCTTGAGGATCAATGGAACAGATCGACGTTGTGGAGGTTGAGCTAAAACACTTAAGCTGAATGTTTACTGTAAATAAAGTCGCTCGACTGTGGTTACCATGCACGGTCTTAAGAATAGAACAAACAAGTTTTAATTGCACTGTAGATGAGCTCTACCTATATTACGGACATGGTTTTTCTTCACATTGGTGTTTATTTTAGTTGACATGCCAACAAGCGCTATCAGGGCCCGAAAATTCTCAAACGCAAATTTTAGACCATTTCATTAGCGCAAGAAAAGTTAAATTCCACGGTGTTCACTTCGGATAAAAGAGTGCGCTGACAGGTGGTGATCAGCGAAAAAAATAATAATCTGGGAGTGACGCCAAAACGTCGCCGTCACTCCTCCGACTCTTGTTGCCGCTTCCAAATGACAATAACTTTCAATAGGTTTAGCTACAGTTAACATGGACAGCCATTTATGACTTTATCCAGTTAGAAGTGGGCTCCCACGTACATCTGCGCTAGAGAGACTTACTGTCACTGCACTTCAGGGCTTTAGTCTTTAAAACCATCCCGCATAAGCTTACAGTGTCATTTTCGCACTTCAACACTATGAATCAACTTTTCCTTATTTAACCTAGCATCGTAACCGCACCCTCTCTCACCTTCACCTCACAACGTCCGGCCTCCATAACCTCGCCCTCACCAATCTTCCCGAAGGTGATCCTCACCACAACTTCACCTTACCACGTGAGGGTGACGGAACATAAGGGTGACGAAGGCCCTCATGAGGGCTCTCCCTTGTGGGTGTGCGAATGTGTGCTCAGGTTATCGCAATATCGGCTCGGAAGGTCGATGAAAAAGAAGTGAAAGCGACCGCAAGGTTATTGTTCACAAGTAACAAAAAAAAACAAACATCGATCTTGTAGGTTATATAGTTTCTTCACGCAAAAGCAAGGTAAAGGAATTTACTAAACGGTAATTTACTCTGGGATGTTATAGCAATGATGTGGTCAGTACCGTGGTTGCCACGGAAACAATTAAAAAAAAGAAGAAGAGGCGGCCTTGAATTCCTTCTATGCTAATATATCATCATTTTGCTTTCAACATACGCCGAGATGTATAAAAAGCTGTAACATGGTTGTTTGCTTTCACTATGGCTGGTTTCACCCCATTTGTGATGACTGAGGTTTGAGGACAATGAAACGTGAACTGACTTCACAGGGCTACTGTGCCAAAGCATACATTTGCTGGATGTGCGCAGAGAAAATCAATCGGCTTGAATGATCACCTTTAGTTGTTGGCAAAACTAAACGACGGAAAATACTGCTTAGTGCAGCTGCCCTCTTGAACCACGTGGCGCATGTTTGTTTTTTATTACTTCGAGAAAATTCTTCGTAATCTGCCAGACTTGTTCTACACGTGACATCACATATGCCTCGATCACGCAGGCAGATTGACACAGGCTCGCTTTGGCGTACACACGAACTCTTTCGAGAACTAAAAAAAAAAAAAAGAGAGCTCCCGTTCAGCGTTGTCCATGGTGTCTCTAGTGCTTTCACGTTACGTGTAAGCGTCTTTGGTGCGAGGACTACTTACGAAATCTCCGTTCCAAAAATTTTTTAGGTCGCCGCGACACCAGGCGAGAAGTATTACGGGCAGCAGGATAGCCGGAACGAGGTAGAGTAGCGCAGGCTGACCAGTGTCCATCAGACTGCTCGCGGTCAGTGCCATGATCAATCCTGCGGCGTAGCCTAGGAGGAGGATTCGTAGCAAAACAAAACGGAACAATCAAACATGGGCTAAAGTAATTTTTTTCTTTCCTCAACACAGTTAATGTTGAAACTGGCATTAAGTATACAGTCTACATGAGTAGTCACTGGCCCGTACTTTAAGTAAGCTCTTTAAACTCAACTGGCTTGAAGAAAGTCTCAGATTATTTAAGCAAGTCCTCCACCTAATTCCACTTGTACAAATCTGCGGCCCATACTTAACTGCCGCTTGTCTTCAAGCTTCTGCGCCTGTGCCTTCCCTTGCGAGGTGGTTTCGAGGAGCATCTGTTCCTAGGCTACCGCCCCTATAGCAGTCGAATTCTTTTCCTTTCATTGGAAAAGAATTCGCCTTTGCCTTTCATTGGCTACACACGGTGCATCATCCTGCGCAGCCGCAGAGCCGTTCAAGCCCCGAGCTGCGCCCGCCGGCTAGGTCATTAACCCCAAGGTAGCGGCACAGGAGCTGTTTATTGCGAACGGAAGAGCGAATGGAAACGTTCTGTGCATTTCCTAGATTGCAATTTCTGTGCGCACTAACAAAAGAAAGAGGATGCCATCGCATTGGTTTAGTGCCTTTGCAAATTGCCTCCGGATGTGACTGCGAGGCTGTGATGAATCCAAAGGTGCGAGCGACATGCTTTGTTGGGAGGCGTGAAATTGCGATGGCGGGAAATGTGGTGAACGGGCTATTGCTTGTGACGGCAAGAATAAGAACAAATTGCTTGACCCTTACTTTTTTTAACAAACATTTACAAATCACTAAAGGGTGTCAATCTCATGAGTAAATCATGTCGACCTAAATTCAAACTGGCCTGTCAACGTGAAGCTGTTCATGGTCACTGTATCACTGATTTGGGTTTAGGCGCCCTAAAACTTAGAACCCTATTATTTTTTCCTTACTCGGAGTGTTGCACCTGGCGTTTCTGGCCAACAAGCTATAACTCAGAAAACGCAGTCGGCTTGCAGGCGTTATAATTCGTGTACATAACTTTTCTAAAACTGAAAACTTGCGTGACTAACCTTCGCAACTGCATGCTCATGATGCATAACTTACAGACTATTGCAAGCAGGAAGTACCAGGGCAGTCCTTTCTTGACGATGATGTCGTACGAGCGACAGTATGCGACGGCGAGTCCTAGAAAAGAAAAAAAAACAAATAAAGAGCCAGAGGTGTTTCACGGTCCCTATTCGGAAGGAAGCTCGTACACTCCTATAAGAGACGGTAAGAAAAGGTCACGGCCAATCATAAACAAAGATTCTTGGGGAATGAGCTATCGTTATGGACGAAAAATTAAGTTCGCGAGTTCTCTCAGAGCTTCATACGGAGGCGTACAACGGCTCAGTTCAAAGCGAGCCAATTGAAGTGAACCAAAATACTTCTGACTAGAGTCCTTTAAAAGGAAAGCCTGGTCGGAGAGTTCCGTACTCCCACATCCCCACCCTCTTAGCCCATCTGAAAAAAAAAAAAGAATTACATTCGCGACTTTCAGTGGCGAGTGCCAGGCTGTTTACAAAGGATATCACGTGAAAACTATTTCGTTGGTTAATCAAGTTTGAAGTCGGAAGGCAACAGCTGCGATATAAAAGCTGCTGTATCGCAGACATGTTACCCTCTAAAATCACGGTATACGTTTATCTGCAGATGTCTGTATTATTTACTCGGGTGTAAGCTGCCGTGAGGAACAAGTTTTTTCTAATTCCGCATTGCAATGTCTCACGCAGTGGTGCGCGGTACATAAAATGAAGATCAACCTTACCAAGACCCCATACATACGACTGACGAACGGAAGCAAACATAGGCTCGTATTCAAATGTGAAATGGATGGACAACATCTAACCCATGTTAGCCACCTTGGCACCGTTGTCTCTTCTGATCTACGCTGGAGTACACACATTACCAATGTCTGTTCTTTAGAGGAAGTTAAATCTTGCTTTCATAAAGACCGAATTAAATGCGTAACTGCGTATCACTTTGAATGCCTCCTGCTCGTATATGCGAGCGTGACATGGGAGCTGCGCCAAAAATACCAGATTGATAAAATAGAAAAGGCTAGAAGAAGAGCGGCCAGGGCGCCATATTGCCGAGATATATAAGCCCAGATTCCGTTATTAATGTGCTAACTGCTCTTCAACTTCCTTGCGCTTTCCAAGCGAAGAAGGGTTGATAGCCTAAAATTTCTGTATCAATTAAAAGCGAGAAGGGTTGATAGCCTAAAATTTCTGTATCAATTACTCCGTGGTTCGTCTAATATAAACACTGAACTGTACTTACAACAGCGCTCCCCTCGCACCGCAAGAAGCTCTCACGAAGTAGAATTTGACATATCACAACGCGAACTAACATGTTCAAATATTCGTTTTTCCCTCGAACTATATATGACTGGACCTCTGTACCTAACGCACTAGCCCAACCAGATTACTTAAGCCAGTTTGAAGGTTCGCTATTGTGTCTCATTTCATTTGGCCAGTAGATGTTATAGTGCAACATAGTGTTAAAATTAATTCTGCCAAAGGTGGTGGCTTGTTTCCTTTCTTTTTTCTCTGTTTTTCTGCTGTGCGCATTGTGTAACTGGCACGTTTTACTTATTTGTTTGCTTTTTGACTTGCCCTGTTTTACTCCGCACACATATATATACGTGACCGCTCTGTAATCCATTATCTCACTCTTTAATTTAAGGTAATATTCTCAACATTCTTCCTCTTTTACATTATATGCAGTTTGCATTGGGCTTTATTAAGCTGTGGGTAAATTCAGTGTCCGGTATGCTTATATTTAATTATTCACTGTATATTGAACTCGCCCTTTAACGACCTGCGGCTCGACAGCATGCGTGCGTGCGTGCGTGCGTGCGTACGTACGTACATACATACATACATACATACATACATACATACATACATACATACATACATACATACATACATACATACATACATACATACATACATACATACATACATACATACATACATACATACATACATACATACATACATACATACATACATACATACATACATACATACATACATACATACATACATAAACGATGACCAGTGGAACGCTCACGGTCATTTGTTCCAAATGCAGTGCCGTTGATGTGATGTAGGTAATGTTTAAGTAAATGGGCTAGCAAGAGAGGCACCTGACGCCGCAGCTTACCTGGTACGGCAATGTCGCCGTATCCCAGGAACATGGCACTTCCGTTGCAGACGGCCGATTCCCCCGGAAAAAAGTGGGGGACCCTCATAAGCACGGGTAAGTCTTGCACTCCCATGGCCACGCTTTCCATCACGCTCACATCTTTCTGCAATAAGAAACCAAAGAAAGGACAAAAAAAAAATCTCGAGGACGCTTGCGCTTCGCTTTTAAGAGTGTAATGCGCTAGCATTCAAACATCCCTTATTGCTTCTCATCCTTCCGGGCATTCGCAGCTTATGTAAGCGTAATGTCTACCGGGAAACGCTGGCGGCAAAATCTATGCACGAAAGCTAGCTTTCTAGTAGAAACTTCTTGCGAAAGTCTTGCGTGGGCCGATTTTCTGTTATGGTTTCGCACTTTTGATTTGTGCTTGGTGTTTGTTTGTGGGCTGCCATTCTCAAAATTCTGAGGAATAACTGTGCAAAGAACGTAAGAGAAGGTACGAGCAACTTTAGTGCCGCATAGGATATGCGTGGTTCGGAATGATATCTCGCGGAAAGACGACCGACGCTAGTCGCGGGACGCCGGCGCCGGATTATTTGCGACACGGGGCCCTTGACGCTATCGCGTTAAAGAAGACGTATCAGTAAGGGTACGTAACAGCCCCTCCTCATGAAAGCGGGGCAGCTCACGTGCGATACCTCGTGACCTTTATAAATGTGCCGGTCAACGTGTTGTTTAGCTGGCGCTTATGTGTACCACTATTGCAATTACTATCCTGCCATGTGCGAGTCCAACGCGTACAATTATCTGGCATGAAGTATGTAACGTGTATTTCACACTTGAAGCTGAATCAGAGCGAAATAAATATTTAAAAAAAAGCTCGCACGAGAAACACGAACAGTACCCGCCATGGTTGCTCAGTGGTTATGGTGTTGGGCTGCTGAACACGAGGTCGCGGGATCGAATCCCGGCCACGGCGGTCGCATATCGGTGGAGGCGAAAACACCTGTCTACTGAGGTTTAGGTGCTCGTTAAAGAACCCCAGGTGGTCGAAATTTCCGGAGTCCTCCACTACGGCGTGTCTCATCATCCGAAAGTAGTTTTAGCACGTAAAACCCCACTATTAAATTTTTTAATTTAATACAAAGAGTAAGAGAGCTCACTAGCTGCTGTTTATCATCAAAATGCCACTATAATATTATAGTGAACATGAGCTATATTAATAATGTGCCCTTCATTAAAATCTGATAAAAAGCAGTCGCTTATGGGTGCTTGCGTTCGCTGCCTTTTCTGCGTGCACATTTTTTCGCGACCACATTTCTTTCATAACAATGTTCAGCCAACTCATTGACCAAGTGGTTCTGCTGCTGCACACTTGACCATTCCTTTAGCGTTTAGCGTTGCTACAGTGCCTTAGGTATCCAGGTGTGCAATAAAGCCAATAATATGCGGATATTAAATACCTTCTTCCGCAAGCGGGATAGATGAAAGTGAACGTGGAGGAGTCCGAATTAGAAATGAAATACATTTTATACTCTGCTCTAACCCTGGCATCATACAAGATGTGGACGTGCTCGGCAAAGTGCGCTGTAGTGACCATAGGATGGTAAGAACTCGAATTAGCCTAGGCTTGAGGAGGGAATGGAAGAAACTGGTACATAAGAAGCCGATCAATGAGTTAGCGGTAAGAGGAAAAATAGAGGAATTCCGGACCAAGCTACAGAACCGGTATTCGGCTTTAACTCAGGAAGAGGACCTTAGCATTGAAACAATGAACGACAATCTTATGGACATCATTAAGGAGTGCGCAACAGAAGTCGGTGGTAACTCCGTTAGACAGGATACAAGTAAGCTATCGCAGGAGACGAAAGATCTGATCAAGAAACGCCAATGTATGAAAGCCTCTAACCCTACAGCTAGAATAGAACTGGCAGAACTTTCGAAGTTAATCAACAAGCGTAAGACACCTGACATAAGGAAGTATAATATCGATAGAATTGAACATGCTCTCAGGAACGGCGGAAGCCTAAAAGCAGTTAAGAAGAAATTAGAAATTGGCAAGAATCAGATGTATGCGTTAAGAGACAAAGCCGGCAATATCATTACTAATATGGATGAGATAGTTCAAGTGGCTGAGGAGTTCTATAGAGATTTATACAGTACCAGTGGCCCCCGCGATGATAATGCAAGAGAGAATAGTCTAGAGGAACTTGAAATCCCACAAATAATGCCCGAAGAAGTAAAGAAAGCCTTAGGAAATATGCAAAGGGAGAAGGCAGCTAGGGAGGATCAGGTAACAGCATATTTGTTGAAGCACGTTGGGCAGATTGTTCTAGAAAAACCGGCCATGCTGTATACGCGATGCCTCATGACCTCGAGCGTAACGGAATCTTCGAAGAACGCTAACATAATCCTAATCCATAAGAAAGGGGAGGCCAAAGACTTGAGAAATTATAGACCGATCAGCCTTACTGTCCGTTGCCTACAAAGTATTCACTAAGGTAATTGCAAATAGAGTCAGGAACACCTTAGACTTCCGTCAACCAAAGGACCAGGCAGGATTCCGTAAAGGCTACTCAACAATAGACGATATCCACACTCTCAATCAGATGATAGAGAAATGTGCGGATTATAACCAACCCTTATATACAGCTTTCATTGATTACAAGAAAGCGTTTGATTCAGTCGAAACGTCAGCAGTCATGGAGGCATTGCGGAATCAGGGTGTACACGAGCCGCATGTAAAAATACTGAAAGATACTTATAGCGGCTCCACAGCCACCGCAGTCCTCTATAAAGAAATGAACAAAATCCCAATAAAGAAAGGCGTCAGGCTGGGAGATACCATCTTTCCAATGCTATTCACAGCGTGTTTACAGGAGGTATTCAGAGACCTGGATTGCGAAGGATTGGGGATAAGAGTTAATGGGGAATACCTTAGTAACTTGCGATTCGCTGATGATATTGCCTTGCTTAGTGACTCAGGAGACCAGCAGCAATGCATGCTCACTGACCTGGAGAGGCAAATAAGAAGGGTGGGCCTAAAAATTAATCTCCAGAAAACTAAAGTAATGTTTAACAGTCTCGGAAGAGAACAGCAGTTCACGATAGGTAGCGAGGCTCTGGAAGTGGTAAGGGAATACATCTACTTAGGACAGGTATTGACTGCGGATCCGGATCATGAGAGTGAAATAATCAGAAGAATAAGAATGGGCTGGGGAGCGTTTGGCAGGCATTCTCAGATGATGAACAGCAGGTTGTCATTGTCTCTCAAGAGGAAAAGGGTATAACAGCTGTGTCTTACCAGTACTCACGTAGGGGGCAGAAACCTGGGGGCTTACGAAAAGGGTTCTACTTAAATTGAGGACGAAGCAACGAGTATGAAGAATGATAGGTGTAACGTTAAGAGATAAGAAAAAAGCAGATTGGGTGAGGGAACAAACGCGAGTTAATGACATCTTAGTCGAAATCAAGAAAAAGAAATGGGCATGGGCAGAACATGTAATGAGGAGGGAAGATAACCGATGGTCATGAAGGGTTACGGACTGGATTCCTAGGGAAGGGAAGCGTAGCAGGGAGCGGCAGAAAGTTAGATGGGCAGATGAGATTAAGAAGTTTGCAGGGACAACATGGCCACAATTAGTACATGACCGGGGTAGTTGCAGAAGTATGGGAGAGGCCTCTGTCCTGCAGTGGGCGTAACCAGGCTGATGATGATGATGAAGCCAATTTAGCGCTTCGAGGTCTTAATGTAGCATATACTCTCGATCTAACTTGACACTGAGCTGCGGTAAAGGGCCGAACTAAATTGAAATTACGTATTTACATTGTGTAGCTGTGATATTCATAAGGGATTTAGTTATCAAGAAGAAGGAGAAGAAATAAGATTCCTGGAACCTTTGATCAACATCGCATTGAGTCAGAGTGCTCGTCTACTTAAGGCATAAAATGGGAGCCAGTCATCGCAGCAGCTATAAAACGGCTGCCAGTATTTTCATTTTACATCCATTCAATGTGTTAAGGCTGCTGGCTTCACTATGAACTGGAGGGTTTATATATATATATATATATATATATATATATATATATATATATATATGAAAAAATTTTGCATCTTCTGACGCAGATATATATATATTGCGTCAGAAGATGAAAAATTTTTTCACTTCCTTTGTACAATAAATGACCACAGACTATCAGCTCACGTCACAGCGCCCTGAGCACTTACCGTGAGTAAAGATGTGATGAACACCATAAATATGTCGTCCAAGAATAGGAGGATGGATATCAGTGCAATAATCTGTAAACACGAAAGGGAAACCAAAAAGTAACTTGCTTGGGGCGCTTGAGGCAGATCAACTAGGTGAATATTTTTTGGTTGCAGGATGAATACACATTGCCTACGGCAGATAGCGAAGTTTTGCTATACATAAGCTCAATTACTTGGAGAAGCGGACATTAGCCGCTCAATAGATTGCGTTATACTGTTTGATAAATAAGTAATTGTAACAAATGAAGCTATATAAGTATTGTCTTTAGGAGTTACTTCTCAAACGCAGGATTGAAGCTCAGCAGTAAGGAAGTGATATCCACCTAGCCGAAATCCTACTCTTAGGACTACCAGTTGCGAAAAATACGTAATATAAATCTGTGGCCGAAGGCGTTGATGTTGCAGTTAATGTTTTTAGCGCTTTTTTTTTTATTGCGAGAGAAATAATAGGGACGCTCGTAGCGCATTGGTCCCGCTGTCACGGGGTCGAAGCGCATGCGCGCAGTTATTTCCTTCTTTGGACCCCCCTCTCTCTCTCTCTTTCTCTCTCTCATTTGGCTGCACAAAGCGACGAAGCCAAGTGGACGCGCAATGACGCTCCGCTGCAGTCGGCTCTGCTGGAGTCGGGGAAGCACTCTGGCATCCGCTGCAGGCGCGACCGTTATGCGCGAGCACATTGGCGTCCCTGCTGGGCAGCTGTGCGCACGCCACGCACACCGTGTTGCACACACTGTTCCGAGTTCAACTGTAAGTAAACATCAACATAACGACAGCATAGGCGTTACTGAATACCTGTCTCAACAGACATCTGCGACGGTCTTTCCTTCGGCCTCATTTCATGCACCGTCGAGGTGCGACGCCTGCACCTGGTGCTGGCGGCGCTTCACGTCACGCCGGCGTTGCAAGACACCTTCAACGCAACGCGAAACCTTGCTATCACTTTTAACGCTTCGCCGTTCTATCGCCCACTGATACTCTGAGATTACCGAGGGCGACGCTGAAAGGTCCCTCGTTGCGTTGTTCATAAATAGGGGAAAGGTATGTGTACAGTAGCGTCCACAGGTAGTATATAGTATATACTACTCTGACATTTACCAGTAAAGGTTAGTTTGGTAACCCTTGGTTATACTCTCAGTTGTAGTTAGTGCACGTGTGCTGTCTCACTTCTTCGCCTTGTCGGTCATTCGACGAGCCGTTCTCTAAGGTAACCGACGCCTGTTCACTCGGTTTGCTGCTGATCTAAACTTTATACCGTTCAGCACTAGCTCGCCTCAGGATTTCTTGTCCTCGAGCGAGAACAGAACGACATTCCCGAGACACAAGGCATAGGTAAACGAATGGATTGAGTAATTTCAGAGAGTGGCGTTTCCGTCAAGCTTGCCTTGAAATTTGGAAAGTGCACGCATCGCAGGATGTTGATGGCGAAGCTCGATCCCAGGAAGTCCTGCAGGATCCAAGCGTGCTCGGCCTTCCGGAATATGATCCAGACGATGGGAATAGCCACGGCGAACCATATCGCGATGTGGTGCCGCAATTCCATGCTCCGCACGAAGCACGGAAACACCAAGTTGGTCATCCTGCACAGGGCCGGTTGTCCGCGATTGTTTTGTTGCATTTTGTGAAGGGGCAAAGGCACGTTAACGCGATAGCGTTAAGGGCCCCATGTCGCAGAAAATCCGGCGTTGGTGTCGGCGTCAGCGGCCAAGAAAATCCTACCGATTCATGCAGGCCCTCCGCGTGGCGCACAGGCCCTACTGCACTAATTTATTTCTCAAAGTAAAATGCGTCAGAAAATTCGTAAAACCTGACTTCACACAACCTACCGACATGATAGCGTCGGATTGTAATTTGAAAATACGAGAAAACTCAAACAAAAACCCATTTTCCAGCCGCCGTTTAAGTCCGTCTTAGCAGGAGCGGCGCGGCCCGCTCTGGTCCTTCCAACACCATACAAAAAAAAAAGAGAAAAAAAACCTAGAAAGCTATTCTGCGGGCGTATACCGTAGCTTGCCAGGGTTTCCAGGGAAACGCTACGGTTACTTAAGCTGCAGTTGCCGGAAAGCGTGAGAAGCAGTCACGGTTCTTTGAATGCTGTCTCATTACACTCTTAAAGGCGAAGCTAAGCGTGCTCCCAAATTTTCTTTCGCCGACAGAATGTAGCTCCCAAGTTTGACGCGTTTATTTTTTTTATAGTAACATTCACCCCATCTTGTTCAGGAAGTTCTTCTGGGTGTTACTGACATGCACAAAAATTATTTGACAATACAGCTGAATACGATGCAGGCATGGCCGAGAAATAAGGAAGAAGAAAACGACCAGAAAGATACAAGATGCCTGTAAGAAATAAAGTAAAACATATATTCATTTACGCTGAGTTTGTTGTTCGAAATGTGACTGAACATTGCTTACATCTAAGACATTGATTAGCTAGAGCTACATTAACCCCTGGGCGAGTCCCTAGAAGCAAATAATTACTTTTTGTCTAAGCACGTGAAGTCCACCTATGATTGTAAAAGTAATTTATTCAAGTCGACGCATAAGAATACTGCGTATGTAAGAGACTACGGTGTGTCACAAAAGTTCTTAAGGAGTCAAATGCCTTTAGGGGGACATATCATCTGCGTTTCTAACCGACGATGTTAGATACGCATCGCATGTGACATGGAAAAAGTAGAGCTTACCTCGCGCTGGCGCAAGGTATAAGAAAAGCGATGCAGTCGAAAATGATGATCAGTGACATCATTGCGCCGATCGCAATGCAGCCAACCAGTACAGGCCCTGCAGAAAAAAAAATATGAGGAGAAATATACGTGAATGACACAAGGCAGACTAGATGTTCTTCGACTTTCGTGTGATTAGGAATTCTGTGCAGTTACACTAAGTGTGAACGATTTCCCAACGTTCCTGCGAGCGGCACCTACATTGACGAAGTTAGTTACGCTGTATTAAAAGAAGTATGGTGTTTTACTTGCCAAAACTACAATATGATTATGAAACACAGCACTCCGGATCAGTTTTGATCACCTGGGGTTTTCTAACGTGCACCTAATTCATGGTACGTGGGTGCTTTTGCATTTCGTCCCCATCGAAATGCAGTCGCCATCGCGTGGATATGATCCCTGTGTGCTCAGACTCAGCAGAGCAACGCCAAAACGTGACAACGGCGGGCTTACGCCGTATTCATGTGTTGCGTCGTTTTGTTTCTCTGATGTAATTCCATTGCGGAGTGAGCTACTCAATGCTATCGACGGGCAATGTGCGGCTGTGAACATTCTTTTCTTTTAATTGAATTTCAATTTTGTATAGATTAGCATGTCACATTGCGTTTATTTTTTTTATTGCATGTATGAACTGTGCATCAATGGTGATTGTGCTACTCTTTTTCTGAGGAATATAGTAGTAGCGGTGTAAATAAATAAATAAATAAATAAATTTCCATATATTTGACAGGCTCTGATTGTTTACCTACTCTTTCATGTGTCTTTATTTCATTCTTGCGTCGCTATCAATGGGAACCAAATTCTTACATACATGTAGCTACTGTTTACTGTTTCAGTGACCATTTGCAGGAAAATCAGAAGATTGTAGAGTTTAGCGACATATCGATAACCAAGCAGAGAAAATAGAAATAATCAGACATTCAAGCGTAGAGTGATCAGTATTACCTGGAACATTCATGGATAAGAAATTCAACTCGTTATTTCCTAGGAGACCGGTATGACTGCATTAATAAAAAAAACATTTCTACAGCAATTAGAACTGTCGAGCAATCGTGACTGCAAGCGGGATGAGAAGCGAAACCACTGGTAAATGTCAGGTTGCTTACGAAGTAACTGCGCTTATGAATCAGTCGGCCGATTATAGTTTGTGCATAGCACTCTCAACGTAAGAGAAGAGAGAGCAGAATGTTAAAGACGGAGCTGGCACTCACACATCTTGCTGAAAAAGTAGTACAGCAGGAGCAGGTTGACGGCTATCGCCAGCACGAACAGCGTGATGAGGTTGCAGTCGACAGAGCACTCGCCAAAGTAGATATCCTCGTTCAGCAGCTCCTGGTCAGAGCTGGTGAAATCGTCAGTTGGTTTCCGTGGATGGCCGTGCCGTGGACGGCTGCGCACATCGCACGGCTGCTGCTGCTGCTGCTGCTCGTGATGATAGGGATGCTTGCGCTTGTGCTCGGAGACCGCCACTGAGGACGTGCTCGCCAACGCCAACGACGTGTATGACGATCCCGCAGCCAGCGCCGTAGGCACGAAGTCCAGGTCGGCGTCATCGTCACGCAGTGGCTCGCTCTTTGGCTTGACGCGCCGGTGCAGCGTGAGGAAGCTGCGCAAGCAGTGTCCATCGTGCGCCAGTTTGCGTGCGAAACAAGCAAATGAGACACGCTCATCAACTTCTTGGAGGCACCTCGTCCAGTACCACAGGCGCCAAGTTTATGCTTCAACTTCTCTAGCACCAAAGGAAAGTGCCGCTGATAAAGAGGTTGCGTGTGTTCGAAAGTATTCCAGGGTACACGTGTTAGAAGTGAGCGTTTGAAGTGAGGTGTAGAAAAGCGAGCGTTAGAAGTGGGGTGTTTCGGAAGTAAGCGTGAAATTAGGGTCGGGTGTTTTACGTGCAAGAAACACGATCTGGTTCTCAGGCGCTTCGTGCAGAATTTTTGACCATCTGCGATTCTTTAACGTTCACCTAAATCGTAAGTACTCGAGTGTTCTTGCATTTCGCCTCATTCAAAGCGGGGCTATTATAGTCGAGGTCGTAACCCGTAACCCGTAACCTCGAGCTCAGTCGCGTAACGCCATAGCCACTATGGCACCGCGACGAGTAAGATTGCAAGATCAGTGCCTGGAGGAATCGCTGAAGGTGCCAGTGCCATGCACATGCGCTTCGTTTGGTGTTTGATGAAACCGGTTTTCTGAAACGGCTAGGCAATGTTAAGTATTCCCTCTCACAACACACGTATGGACCATCCGTTCTCAAGTGTGCCAAGTGTTTTGCAAGCTATCTCCGATTGTTATCATGACCTTCACGTCACGTCATTCTTGTCGTGACCATCCACATCTCCGAGTACTGACATCAACACCGCCAGCTTAACACACCTTTCCAAGATGCTTATCTTTACACAACTCTACAGCAAGTTCATCACGCTTTGGCCATCGCGCTCCTGAACATGCCAGTAGTTTACAGGGGAATATAAAATTTTTCGATGATTGCCATGCACTTGGAATTCTTTAGAAAAATGAAAGCTACATTTAAGACTACTATGCAAAGCGGGAACGTATGTACTTTAGCTCAATGCTATCGCGGATTGACCTATCACACAAAAGAAAAAAAAATGAACGTGAGAGCGTTTGGCTGTCGTCTAAGAGATATCCAATGCGGTAGAAAAAGCGGCTAGAGCATTGCAGATCCCCATTCCACATCGTTTTTTTTTTGCGTTCGGCTTCCCTCAGTACACTTTTTGCTTGCAGGTTTGAAATGTAACCTGCTTCACGTTACCGATATATTGATCGCATGCGACTCGCATACCTACGTAGCCGCGTTAAAATAGGCACTACAAGACGGCTCGCTCTTCTGGTCTGTACGAAAGTAACATCAAGTTTTAAAAAGCGTACATTCGCGGGGCGAAGTGATATGCGCGCCGTGCATACATAATACGACAGAAATATTGAAACTTTCAGCTTTAAATATTGAGAAGCAGATGCACTTGCGTTATTTTTTTTTTTGCTGCATGATAAAAAATATGTTTGATTTGCCGCATTTAATTATTGGTTAATAAGGTCGCGTTTACGCATTCGTATATATTGGCGCACCTCGCGAGAAAAACAACAGCAAAAGAAAAAAGACAAGTATAGTGATTGTAGATGGAGACATTATGGGCTCAAGGCATGTAAATTTCAACCAATGAAATCTGCCAAAAATTTGTGCGTATTACCCGCCCAGCGGGTGCTGGCTACGGAGCTTTCCTGATGAGGACGAGGACAGAAATTCTATACTCGGCTTGGAGTCCGCATTCTGACGTGGCAGAATGTGAAAGAAAGGAGAAAAAGAAGGGCTAGCGTGCCGAAATCGGGTGGGCGTTAGAAGTTCTCTTGAAGTTAATGTGGAGCCCTACGCATCGACGTGTAGTGCTGTAGCTGTGTTGTTTCAAGACTTTAAACCTCGTCGGCTAGTTTAACTCATGCATGCTACGCTTATTTTTTGTGTCGTGGCGCAATTATACTTGACTCATTGCATTATTTAGTACGTTCACAGTTTGCACCTCCAAATAATAAGGGCTAATATAGTAAGTGCGACTGGAGAGAGAAACCGTATACGCAGGAATAAAAGCCACAGAGCTGCACGCGAAAGACGCAGTACATCCAGAAACCTTGGTGGATTTGCAGTCTTTTAACGAACACCTACATTGCGTTGCGCGCACCTATGTGCCATACGTGCGGTGGCAATAGAGCCAGAGTCTTTGTGCTTAGTACCAGAATCCAATAAACTGCTGAGTCATTGATGTAGCTCCCAGTGAAAGCATTCAACCAGCTTTATATATGCGACTTCCTACTGCGTTTTCAGGAGCTGCGAGAGCCACTCATGCCGACTTCGCATTCCTGTTATATATTCAAGCTATGCGCCGGAAACGACTATCGTAAGTGTGATACACCTATAGACAAAGAATCAATAAATGCTTGGCTTATAGGCTTTCTTAACTTTGCTTTGTTAGAAACTACGCCTATGTGTTGTCCTTCTTGTCCCGCCGTTTAGCGATGGTACAAAAGCTTCAAAGTAAAGCAGTTTGGATAGCCTGCTACTGGGTAAAAAGAACACAAATGGCTTTTCCGGTTTTTGTGTGTTTTTACCAAGTTCTTTTTACTTACGGCGGGCTCTATTAGGTACGTTGCTACTGATACTCGCTAATCTCACGCAAGCGATCTTGCAGGGATGGTCAACACCTCCTAAAAAGAGTAAGATATAAAAATGCACAATGCTAAAGGGCCCGCAGCCGACTTGCTGCACCAGATACTTCGCTTGTGAAATCGCACGCAACGCTTCTCTATCTTAGACGCCCAACAGCGGTCAAACAGGCTACTGTGTGGGGAATCCTTCCCTCGACCTCTGTTGATCCCTTCATGTATCCACTCCTGTCTTGTTTGGATTTCGTTCTAAACGGGCCTTTCGGCTAACGTGCAGCTTATACAGATGCCTTTGAAGACAACGAATGACTTTCGTATATGGCGTGACGGTTCGTGTTTGTAAATTATACCTCTGAAGAACGATAGGAAAACCAAAGCCCGGTTACTCTTACAGCATCTTCTTGGTGTTTCCGGCCCAAAGAGCCCCGACGGCCACCGTGGAACAGGCCAAGATGCCCAGGACGATCCAGCTGGCTGTGATGTCCACGTGCACCAGGTACAACTTGGCCGCAGGAGCCATGCGTGCGCTCTCATTGGCTGCCTCCGACGACCACTCCAACGCACTCTTGGACTGCATCAGGAGCACGGAGCAAGAAACATTTAGGAGTGGAAACTCCGCTGTTTGCGGCGACCAGAAAAGGTCACAAGCCCGCGGAGCCGTTATCGTGATGGCGGTGCCTGACGGCCTGGAAAGAAATTACCGCCGTTGAGTGCGCACCGAAGCCGCCTGCCCGGGAGCTGCATTTTTTTTTTCCACTGCGGCTTCTACGACGCGCCGCATGGCGCCGCCACTGTATACGGCCCCGTCGGCGCATACAACAATTGTGACTTTATCTGGTCGCCGGCGCTCGCTCGCGCTGACGGGAGTTTCACCTCCTAAATGTCTTACTCCGTGATCAGTAGTGAGTATAACGTTGATTAGGGTTTACGGACTAAAGTTATCACAGCCGTGGCTAGGGAGCTCAGGTTGTCTTGGCTATAAGAAGTTGTTGGTTGTAATCCCAGCGAGATTGAATATGTTAATTAAGGCACGTAGCTCCTTGCAGAGATTAATTGCAGAGCCTAATTAGCATGTGGTCACCCATTGGTAAAGCAGGTACAAGCGTCACTTATGTCAAAAGCCTGCCTCCGAGCTAAGGGGTGTGGACCTGGAAATATCTGCCAACTCTGCTGTGTCCATGAGCGAGCGTCCATCAGCATGGACAAATACGGAAGGCATTGAGGCGGTTGACATGCATGTGTAGGTTGCTAACCGTTGAGAAGCTACACCGGGCCTGGACTCCAGAAGCCAAATTCACAAATATTTTAAAGCTTACGTTGCTTACTTCACACGGTTTCGCGCGACGTGTCTCTGTCCACGCACGATGGACGGAACCGACAAATTGGTGCCACTGAGCGCCACCCTTTTCTAAGACAATAAATAGCGGCCTAAAACCTGTACTTAAATGTCAGCTCAGAGGTGTCTCCAAAGCAAACATACCTTTTTATGGAATTCAGCGCCTTCTCTGATTTTCTTAATGTTATATTTGGGCTGCACCATTCTTGGGGGACGTGCCACTAGGTATATGACACTTGGCCAGTACTGCGGGATCGTTATGTGCCACTGAGACACGAGGTGTAATAATGGTTGAATATATTTAGATATTAACCTATGAGCGTACGCCTTTCATAAGCGTTGTTTCCTCGAGAAGAATCATATGTCGCTTTCGTTCTTGTGACACTCTGTGCATTCGCCTGATTTTGGTGGTCGCATTTCGGCATAGCTTGAATTGAATGAGATTAAAGTTGTGACTTATGCGGTGCATAAACAGAAACACTGTATGAGATTAACGTTGCGTAGGATGCGAATAGATACAGTTGTAGGGATCGCACTGAGTTGAACATAACTGAATGAACCACTCTACTGAACCTTCCTTTCACATATGTTCCAAAAAGTGCGTTTGACCAGAACAGTTTCTTTTTTGTTCGCGTGAGATGGTTGTCATCAACTGTGTGGGATGGTTGCCTTCCCTAAGAATGTATAAATATGACGACTGATGGAACCATTTATGAATAGCTCTAGAGCAAGAATTCTGTCAATACGGGCCTAGATAAATTTCGATTGGTTGCCTTTCTTTATAGCGCACGTAAAGGTCAGTGAACGACCATTCTTTCTTGAGTTCCTGGTAGACAATCAAGCATGATAAATAGCGGCTAATTAATATCGATCTTCATGCTTCAGGGAACATGAATGCGAGTTTCGAAGGAAAGGGGTTGCTCTGGCAGAAATGCAGGCCTTCCTTTGTGAATGTGTCTGGAACCAATAATTTTTCAGCCGGTGTCACATTTTCCAGAAAACAATATTTTCAGCTTGTGCTTGGAGCTATATACCATTTTCTCATATACCTCAATACCTGAGAAGCACAGTTTAATGTTTGGTATCTGGTTAGCTTGTTCCTGGTACATACCTTTAACTTTTCAGCTGTTTTCACGAGCATTTCACCAAGGATGATGTCCTGGGGTGGTACCGTGCCATTTGATCCGGGAGCAAAATAAACCCTGTGAGACTGCGTTAGAAAGGGTAAAAAATTGAACTGTAGATAGCTTTATTTAGTGAGTCGTGAACGCATACGAATGTATGTTCACCTAATGTACAGCAGCAGTCAATAAAATTTATGGCGATTTAAGAGAAATTGACACATCAAACCAGATGACACAAGTTATATTAACTGTACTAACTTTCCCTGGCCACAACAGGGAAGGATAATTACAAACCTTTTTTTCGAAAAGCTTACTTCGGAATCAGAACTAAGCAGCCTGTTTCAAAGGAAACCTTGCAAATGCTTTCTGGAAGCAAACTGAATTTAGAAATTTAAATAATAATAGTAGTTACAACCCGTGCATGAAGATAATAGAAGCTATAGAGATAATGTTTTTGTAAACGTATTATAAATGAAAGTTGCAGCAAGGTATTTTACGTTAAAGGACTCCTCACCAGGCCCCACTTAAAGTTTTGGTCATACATTGGAAGCTGTAAAACGTCGTTAAGAAGTGTTTCGCCTAAATAATTTTTTTCATGTCTGTTTATTATTATTAGAGGCGATATAAAAAATGAACTGTCCTATGCCATGCCGCCAGGAGGAGAATGCCATTGCCAATGGAAACAGTCTATCTTTCTGTTCCTAGTAGCCTCCCTTAGCGGTGTTTCTTTCCTGCCTTCACCCATACCAGAGCCGAGGAATGTACAGCGGCGTTGAACCCCGTCTCCATCCTTTTCTTTCTTTTTTTTTTGCCTTCTCTTCATATTTTGTGTTGTTGCGCCTTTTGCATTGCAAGGTCAGGCATGGTTAGTGACGAAACACGCCCTGTGAAGAGGCATTTGTGCATGACTGTGGCTGGGGGAGAAAGATTCTTCGGGAGCGAGGGCGCGAAGCGTTTCGATTTGTTTTCTGGCGGCGCGCTACGCCGTAATACTTTACAGACAAACACGTCATTTATATGCTACGCTTGTTTGTTGAAAATGGTCAAACCGGGTCCAGGGGTCCTTTAAACGCTTGGTTTACAAAAATATGAGTTGAGCAGAATGCACAAAAAAATAATAATAGTAATAATAATAAGCCCATTTTATGTCCACTGCAGGACGAATGCATCTTCCTGCGATCTCCAATTACCCCTGTCACGCGCCAACCGCTTCCAACTAGCCTCTGCGAATTTCATAATTTCATCACCCCACCTTCTGCCGTCCTCAACTGCGCTTCCCATCTTTTGGTACCCATTCTGTAACCCTGATGTTCCAATGGTTATCTAACCTGCGCATTTCATGACCTGCGAAGCTCCATTTCTTCCTCTTAATGTAAATTAGAATATCGGCTATCACTGTTTGATATCTGATCCACACCACTCTCTTCCTGTCTCACAACGTTATGCCTAACATTCTTCGTTTCATCACTCTTTGCACGGTCCTTAACTTGTATTCGAGCTTCTTTGTGTCTCCAAGTTTATGCCCCATATGTCAGCACCGGTAGAATGCATTGACTGTGCACCTTCCTTTTTAATGATAATGGTTAGCTTCCAGTCAGCATCTGCCGATGTCTGCTGAATGCGCTCCAACCCATTTTTATTTTTCAGTAAATTTCCTTCACATGATCAGGGTCCCCTGTGGGTAATTTAACTAGGTAAACGTGCTCCTTTACAGACTCTAGAGGCTGACTGGCGATCCTGAACTCTTGTTCCCTTGCCCGGCTATTGATCATTATCTCTGTCTCCTGCATATTAATCTTCAACCCTACTCTTATACTTTTTCTTGTTAAGGTCCTCAATCATTTGTTGTAATACGTCCACAGTGTTGATGAACAAGACAATGTAATCTGCAAACCGAAGGTTGCTGAGATATTCGCCATTGATCCTTTCTCCTAAGCCTTCCGAGTTTAATAGCTTGAATATTTCTTCCAAGCACGCAGTGAATAGCATTGGAGAGATTGTGTCTCCTAGTCTGACCCCTTTCTTTGTAAGTATCTTCCTACTTTTCCCGTGGAGGATTAAGGTAGCTGTGGAATCTCTGTTGATACTTTCCAAGATATTTACTTAAGCTTCTTGTACTCCTTGATTGAATCATATGCCTTTTCGTAATCTATGAAAGCCATATATAGAGGTTGATTGTAATTGCCTGATTACTTTCAGTATTGGAAGTAGGCTAATGGGCCTATAATTTTTTCAATTCTTTACCGTCTCCCTTTTTGTGGATTAGTATAATGTTGGCTTCTTCCAGTTCCCGGGGACCTTCGAAGTCGACAGACAGTTCGTATATATGGCCGCTAGTTTTTCAAGCATTATGTCTCTACAATCTTTGATTAAATCGACTAATAGTCCATCTTCTCCTGCCACTTTTCCCCGTTTCATGTCTTGCAAGGCCCTTCTAACTTCATAGCTGGTTATAGAAGGAACCTCTGTAGCCTGTTCACTACTACTTCGAATTGAGGTAGCATGGCAGCTTTGGGTACTGTACAGGTCAGTATAGAATTCTTCCACTGCATTTACTATATCTTGGAGACTGCTGATGATATTACCCTGCCTATCTGTCAGTGCATACAACTTGGTTGGTCCGATGCCTAGTTTCCTTCTCACTGTTTTCAGGCGGAGTTCATTTTTGCTGCTTCCTCAGTCTTTCTCACGTGATAATTTCGAATATCCCTTATTTTCTCCTTGTTGATTATTTCTGACAGTTCCTCGAATTTTATCTGATTTGTTGAGTTGGGAACTTTCATTCCTTGTAGTTGATTTATTAGGTCCTATGTTACTTGGGAGAGCTCACCAACTGGTTGCGTTGGCGTCTTACCTCCCCCTTAAATTGCTGCTTCAGAAGCCAGCCTAGTTACGGTTTCATTCATTGCCTCTATGTCATCTTCAGCTCTGTGTTCTTAGGCCATATATTTGTTTACAAGTGCCAACCTGAATTCGCCTGCTTTTACTGTTACTGCATCTAGGTTGGCCCGCTTCGTTTTGACCAATTTTACACTTTCAATATTCAAATTGAGGTGAATCCTAACCCTCACTAACGTATGATCACTGCCCTTTACCCTACCTAACACTTCTACATACTGTACTATGCTGGGATCGGCAGAAAGTATGAGATCAATTTCATTTCTTGTTTCACCATTTCCGCTTTTCCAGGTCCACTTTTTGTTCCAACGCTTCCTGAAGAAGGTGTTCCTTATTCGCGACTTATTCCTTTCCGCAAATTCTGCCAATATCTCTCCTCGAGTGTCCAAGAATCCACGCCACAGTTGCCACTTGCTAATACGAGCCTGCCACCTGCTAATCACGAGCCTGCTTTCCCCCACTTTTGCATGGAAGTCGCCCATGACTACAGGATACTAAGTTAGCACTTTTCGCATCGCTAATTCAACAGCTTGATAAAACTGTTCTATTTCTTCATCATGGTGAGGAGGTTGGAGCGTAGGTTTGTACTACCTTTATTCTATACCTCCTATTCAGTATTATTACGACTGCTGCTACCCTCTCATTAATGCTGTAGAATTGGTCAATGTTGCCCGCTATGTCCTTATGGATTAGGAATCATACCCCGTATTGCTTCTTATCTGGGAAACCTCTATAGCAGAGGACATGTCCGTTATTCAGCAATGTATAAGCCTCACCAGTTCATCTAACCTCCCTAAGGCCAACTTTATCCCAAACAATGCCTGATAGTTCCTCAAAGAGTCCGGCTACGCTAGCTTCATTCGAGGGGGTTCGGCTGTTAAAGGTTGCAAGGGTTAGTTTCCATTGGCGACCTGTCTGGGTCCAGAGATTCTTATCACTCTCTGCTGCGTCACAGGTCTGACCGCCACCTTGGTCAGGTGCTCTGCAGCTGCTGGGGACTGAGAGCCATTGGGTAATTGAATGAGTCATTTGGGAGGATTGGTAAAAATAAAAAAAATAAATAAAATATAAATAAATAATAGGGTTGGTAAAAAAGTATGGAGGTTTTTTGATGCTTGCTAAAGGTCCTAAAAGAACTTTAAGAGTCGACAAGTTCCCACGTGTAATTACAGGCTTTCAGCATTTTCCGCATGTGTTTTTATAAATTTCGGTGCATTTTTGCTTGTTTAGTGATTATCTTATTTACCTGAATGCTTAGTGCACTCTTGCTGGCCGTAATGTTGAGGCGGTATAGTGAAATTAACAGATTACTTCCAATCAATCGATTGATCGATCTCTACCTGATAACCTGTTGTATATTTGCGGCATTATCTGCGACATCTTCAGTGGGAATAGCGCATATGGTCCCAGGTTACTTCGTTCTAAAAATGGGAACGTTGTGTGGTTTTGAAGAATTGCACAAGCGGAAGGGCTGAGACTAGGTTGCGGTGAATGGAATGAAGCCATCCTTATTCCTCGTGGCTAATTAACGCGACAGAACACGTGACCAGCGTAGCGTACTAGGGCTACGCGTGAACCACTTAACAAGGAGAAATGTTACCAAAGATAGTGCTAACTAGAAATTGCGCAAAATCGCGGAATAACAGGCAGTTATCAAGCACGTGCAGCCGCTTTCCCTGGCAGAGATCATCCATGATAAGGCAAATCTAAAATGCGTCACTTTCACCGTTAGGCGAGGTCCTTCATTCCTCGCACAATAACACAATAGAATAACCTTCCTACACACATGGCTAAAATGGCTCATGAGTCGACAAATCCGTAGTCCGGCGTTACTGATCCGAAATTCAATGGCACCAAAATTGATGGTGCCATCCCCGACAATTGGTGGGAATCGAACACACGACCTTAGGTGTTACAAATTAATGCACTCGAACCCACGACCTTTGGTGGGACCCAAATTCAATGCAACCAAAATAAAGGCACATGTGATTAAGATATAGTTAATTAAGCTACCAGCACCCACGACCTTCGGTGTTTATTAAGGAGCAGTTGATTAAGGCACAGGTAATTAAGGTATAGTTTATTAGGTCACTCGAATCCATGACTTTTGGTGTTCTTTTTCTATTTAGAGAATACTGCAGGAAATCGGGAGGCCCTAGCAGATGTGGATATAAATACTTTCATCTAATACAAAAATACATGCAATTCAGATGGATCAATACAAAAACACCTAGTATTGTAACAGCAACAACGATATATAAGGTAGAAAGTGTGATAACAAAAACAAACTCAAAAAGGATGCTTTTACACACCTATAAGCTCTAATATAAGTGACAACGCTGAAGACCACTACAACTCTTGAAGCACCCAAATGTTAGATTAGGTTATACAATCAGGAGAGTAAAGAAATGCACGAAATACTGTAACAAAAGCAAAGCAACAACATATCAATTTGAATCTTGCAAATGGAGACGCATATGCATGAGGTAACAAGTACCAACAAAACAGAAGGGTACCAACATAACGTACAAACAAAAAAGAAAAGAAAGAAAGATACCGCTACATCCTATGTAACCATTTGTTCGATAATCTCAGTGCTATACAACCATGCCGATGAAAGAACGTTCCATTCATTTACCGCACGTGGAAAAAAAGAAAATTTGAATGTGTTGGTTCTGGCGCTGAAAGGGGTAAGAGACTCAGCATGGCGATGTCTTGTTTTTCTGGCGAAGAGGGGCGATATATAAGCATCTGGATTTAAAACTAGTTTCCTGTGCTTCAGCTGAAACAGAAACTTCAATCTCTGAATCTTGCGCCGAAGCTGGAATGTTTGAATGCCATTTTGACGCATTAAAATGGTCGGGGAGTCTGTCTGCCGATACTTTGAATAACTAAACCGTATAGCTTTCTTCTGGATCCTCTCGAGTGTATCGACATTTAGTTGTGTGTGTGGATCCCAAACAATAGCCGCACATTCAAGCTTCGGTGGAATAAGCGACGAATATGCTAACCGTTTTGCCGCGACCGGTGCTTGTTTTAATTTATGTCTGAGGAAACAAAGTTTGCGGTCGCAGGACGCCCAAACATTTGACATATGTGAATTCCATTTCAATGCGTTTGTTATAGTTACTCCTAGGTATTTGTAGTTTGTTATCTCCAGAAGTGGCTGTGATGCAAACGAGTACGGAAAGGTAAAATAATGGAAATTCTTGGTTATTTTCATGAAAACAGTTTTCTGGGATTTAAGGAGAATGTCCCATTGTTCACACCATTAATGAATTTTCCGTAAATTGTGATTGAGGAATGCTTGATCCTCATAACATCTCGCTTGATTAAAAAGCACGCCATCATCAGCAAAAAGTCGGGTACAAAGGGGCTGACTAAATACATCAACAATATCATTTACGTATATTAAGAACAACAAGGGACCAAGGACACTTCCTTATCTCACTGGTAGCTTCCGTGAGCAATGACCATCAATACTTACAAACTGCACTCTGTCGCTTAAATACGATTCAACCCAAGAAACTATAAATTCTGGTAAGCCTAGAGACCGAAGCTTTAAGATTAGTTTTGCATGACATACACGATCAAATGCCTTCTTAAAATCCAAAACAATAAGGTCAGTCTCACGTGACTTATCAAGAACCGAGGCGAAGCTGTGAACCACTGTTGTCAACTGGGTGACTGTGGAGAGACGCTTTCTAAAGCCATGTTGAAACTGCGTTATCATGTTATTATCGGTTGAAAACTTGTTTATGTAATTCATGATGACATGCTCCAGAATTTACAACATGAAGGCCTTAAAGAGATTGGTCGATAGTTTGTTAATTACATGCTGTTTCCTACGTTGAAGACAGGAAGGATTCGAGCAGTTTTCCAATAGGTAGGGATGCTAGCTGATGATAGGGAAGCACGAAAATTAACAACAAGAAATTTAGCAAGTACCTCGGCATACCGGAAGAAAGGGGCTGGCTATATTGCCAGGTCCAGGTGACGATTTAGTTTTTAAATTTAGTAGCATAGAAACAACACCGGGTTCTGATATAAGGGTAGATATGTAATACCCGTTTTTAAAGCTCAAGCGTAACGGTTTCGTTAGGCTAGAAAAAACACTGTGAAAGTATTATTAGAACGTTTCAGCTATACTACGCTTGTCATCAGTAGTCACGCCATCGCACACAATGCGATCAACTGCTTTCTTTTTTGTGGACAGGTATCTCCAAAACTTCTCAGGAGCGTTTTTAAATGAAATTGGGAAACGTGTAGTTGAAGTAATAGTGCTTAGCCTTATAGATTGCCTCGTTTAAACTTGTCATTGCCATGTGCACTGTGATTTCGTTAGATTTTACTCGCTTCAGTCTTTTAATTCTTCGTTTGAGGTGCAATATATCCCTCGTTATCCAAGGATTGCTTTTGCGTGTTTTTTAAATATTGTTCGGCACGAAATTAGCAAAAGAGTACGTGCAAAGGCCCTTAAAAGTATTCTACAGTGATTCGACATCATGTCCTTGGAAGTTGTCTAGGTTACGAAGCAGATAACCCAGAATACCTTCGTCTTTGTTACTTTCATGTTAATACTTTCGTGTTAATTAAGACAAGGTAATAAGGTACTCGAACCCTCGACCTTTGGTGCGCCCAAAATTCAATGGCCCTGAAATTTATGGCGCCAGCATTGATGGGCGTGCCCACGACGATTAGTGGGAATCAAATCCACAACCTTTGGTGTTAATTAGGGCACTCGTATCCCCGACCATTGGTGATAGTCGAACGCTCGAGCTTTGGTGGGGTCAAAATTCAATGGCACCAAAATTGACGTCACCGTTGATGGTCGAACCAACGATCATTGGTGGGAGTCGAACCCGCTATCTTTGGTGCTAGTTGAGGCGAAGGTAATTAAGGCACAGTTAATCAAGATAAAGTCAATTATGGCCTTGAAACCCACGACATTTGGCGGCAGAAAGCAATAGGAAGTAACAACGCATTCCAATGAGAATGTCAAGTAATTTAATTGTTGTCTCGGGAGCGCGCAGGCTTTCGCCTTCACCCTCTATAGCGCATGCTAATGTGACTGTGAACTTTTTCTCATACCAAGCAGTTTTTTAATATGTTCAGCTACTGTTGACTTGCACCTCCTTAGTTTACATTATCCGTACTTTGAAAAGATTCTATGCATAGTGTCACTACATTGTTTAAATTATGTTGCATTCCACGGCTTCTTTGCGTCTGTGATCTACTTGCTTGCTCCGTGTCCTTCTTTCTCCCCTCCCACTCCCTTCCCGCGTTCACCCACCACAAGCTCTCCCACGTATACCTACCTTAAGCGCGCCTTCAGCGATATTGTTAATGAATAAATGAATGAATGAATGAATGAATGAATGAATGAATGAATGAATGAATGAATGAATGAATGAATGAATGAATGAATGATTCATGAGACTGAACCAGTGTGGACGCACCTCCACAGATAAGTTGCGTGCCACGAGAACAGAGTAAGCGCGGGCCGAGACCACCTGCCAGAGGGCGGTCTCGAAAGGACACGGGCTCTCGTCCACGGGAAGCAAGAGCACCACGTGCTTGGCCGACGGCTTCTCCAGGCCGAGGTCACAACTTTGGTTTGCGTAGTGGAACACTGCTTCGCGGAATGTCTGCGAGAAACAGCGAAACGTGTCCAGATATGGCCCCATTGCCTCGTTTGAAACAAACTCCAAGTCCATGCTTATAGCACGTCTTTGTTAATATAAACTGGTCTAAAGTTTTTTCTGCTTTCCTTGCTCGTATTTCTGCCTGGAATTTTTGTGCTGCCATCTGTCATTTCGCGTGGTGACACTAGTAGAAAACGTGAGGTTAAAAACTTATGACCAACTTGAGATTCTGCGAGCCTCGTAGCAGGGAAAAAAGTAAAAGTTGTCTTTTTTTTTTTCCTTTCCGACTTACCAAATATAGTGATATAGTATAACAAGTATATTGAATGAACACGTGACTTTGGCATTGCTGAAATGCAGCGGTCTTTAACTTGGAAATATGAGAGTGTTCGATAATATCGGCTGCCACCGAAAGAGTACACGTGGACGCATTCAATGTGGTGGAGTAGACCCCGTATGCTAGTGACGCTTCGTTAGTGGCAGTGTTGGTGACTGTCACGATCGCGAACGTTGACGTAGTGGTGCTTGCTGTATCGAAATACTGTTACGCACTCGTAAGGCTGGACACAATGAGTGCTGCTCGCTAACTGATGCACCTCAGAAACTTACCGGTGTAGTTCAGCGGCTACGGCGTTAAGCCGCTGATCACGAAAACTCCGGCTTGTGATAATTTGTTTTTTTTTAATTCGCCTTCAACACACACAAACACACAAAAAAACACGTTCATGTGTTGAAATTTCAGCGCGCGTTAGGGAACCTCGGATAGACTAAGTCATGACGGACGTTCCTCTAGATTAGAATGTGGCTGTGTAATGTGAAATTCCATGAGTTATCATTAGTAATGAGAAAGAAATCAGAATGAACGCACGTCATTTTCTTTGCCGTATGGAGGTCGTTTGAAGCGGGTCGACACGTAGGTGCAGTGGATAGATTCGGAGCCCGAGGCATCTCGATAGCGTAGGACTCCGAGCACAGGATAGCCGAAATTCTGGAAGAATAAATAAATAAATAAATAAATAAATAAATAAATAAATAAATAAATAAATAAATAAATAAATAAATAAATAAATAAGCAAGCAAACAAACAAATAAACAAACGAAAAAATAAATAAATAAATAAATAAATAAATAAATAAATAAATAAATAAATAAATAAATAAATAAATAAATAAATCGGTAATCAAGAACGTTAAATTTCATGAATACATTTTTCCTAATATATAGAGCTATATTTCTCTCTCTTAACACCCACCATTTTCAATTCTATTGCTCATGGAGTGATCTTTAGTTTCCTCACACGTTTCTTGTGATCATGCACATTTTCGAAGCAAAAGCTAGTACGGCAAGAATACAGTGAAAATTGGCACGCGTATTTTGCGGTGACCGTGGGCGCTCTAATGTAAAACTATTCGAAACTTTTCTATTCCGATTCTGCAGTCAGCCCACCGCGATTGGTCAAAAACTTTTTAGACCACCCCCACTTCACCTGTCTGTCACGCGACGTCACGAAAACCGCGATAGCTCCCCATCTGATATGACGTGTACACATTGATTATGCGTAATTTGACCGAACAAACCAAAAATAGTTATTTCTGATTCGACGCCTTTTTGCCATTGGCCCTGGGCTATTGGTCAAAAGTTTTCGGGCTGCACCCACTTCACCTGGCTCTCACGCGACGTCACAAAACCGCAAGAACTTACCGCGTCAAAGTGACGTGCACGCATTAAAGATGCATTAATATGCCGAAAAAAACTGAATTTTCTTCTTAATAGCCGCAGGCTACCCCGTTCCGAAAGGAATAAAAGATGGCTGCCACCGATCACTCCGGCACTGCGCCCCTGCCGGAGAGCGTGGGTTTATTTGCGCGTAATAATTTTTTTTTGCGTGGCCGTGCAACGTTTTCGAGAACTCTCGGCCCATTTGTGACCTCGTTCTGCCAACTCTTCCTTGCTGAGGATCCGTTTTAGCGTCATTCTTAAGCTTCCGTTACATGCCGCCGCGACTTTCGACGAGCCACCGCAAGTTAAGTAAGAGAAAGCGGACCAATCGCAGACGCCGGCAGCACCCTCTTCATCCGGTTATAGATATTCAGTGCAGTGGCTCAGCCCCATCGAATCCCTCTCCACTTGAGCATGGTCCCCGCCTCTTGGGAGCCAATTTGATAAGACGACCCGCTCAGTGCAGGCAATGTTATTCGTTTTTCAAGCGAACAAACGTGACCTACAATGAACGAGGGGAGCATTTGATTGGTTTGTTCAGACAACCCTGCGCGTGACCGCCCGATGCTTGCGTTGGTGGTTACGCAAATTTGACGTCAGGAGATTGGGATAAAAACATATTGGGATAGTTTTACGTTACACGGCCCCGTCTTTCGCCGGCTAACTAATGTTAAAGGTTGTCGCTCAGCGCAAGACGCGCCTTTTTGTATCGGAAGTTGAAGTGTTATCGCTGTTCCTATAAAGTGCCTATGTCGTCACCGAACCTTGTGTAATCAAATTGCGTGCGCGACGCAATTAGTGGCGACCATCCAATAGCTTATGCGAGCTCCCGCGATTACACTGTGAAGTTCATCGAGCCACGTATAAATAGCTGACGCCTCGGGATCGCAGATTGGATTTTCGATTATTGCCGCATGCGCTCGTCGCTATCGTTCTGGACTGGCGTAACTGCTTTATGGTGGGCGCAGGTTCAACGAATAAATAGACAATATTGCGACTCGCAGTTGTGCCACGATGCCATTGTTCACACGCCACGATTACGTGAAAATGCTTTACAAAGATTCGTCGTGCCGCTTCTAACAGTGCAAAAGCGACGCGCTCGAAAGGATGAAAAGCACGCCATGTCGCTTTTGCCGTTTTACAGTGAATTCTAACAAGTTCGCCCACCTTGCTATCTTACTGTTCAAAGATATCGGTGAGCTATCGACGATCGCTTGGAAAGGCCTACCACATGTGGGCCGCATGCACATACTCGCGGATCACTTTACACAACGGATACTTCAAGATAGCGTCCCGATTCGTCCTTCGTTGTCGCTTCTTTTCTGGCGTATCGAGCCTCCTTTATCGGTAAGAGTAGCTTCTTTGGTATTGAAGAAGGGCACTTTGCTAATGCAACTCAAGTTACTCAGTAGCCATTTTACACACCCGATTCCGCAAAACAGTCGACGAAAGGGGGCACGGGGCACATCTTCACACTGAGCACTTCTTCATCGTGTCATCATCATCATCATGATTTTATTTCAAGCATTGTAGCCGTTCCCATGGGGCACAGGGAGAAAAAAAATGACAAATTGTGGCTCGACGGGGATTACGCGCCGCACACTTGACAACTGCAGTGCAACCGTAGGCGAACGCCGCCGGATTGTTCTCCTGTTGCTGCGAGCTACACGTTAAGCGCACGAGGCGTTAGTGCTCACCGCGTCCTCAGTAGGCGTGCCCGCCGCTGCGCAGAGAAGCAGGGACCCTTCGAGCAGCGCGAGGAGTGCTCGGGGGGGAGACAAGGCTACGCTGGTCTCACGTCGGGTGGCCGCCGGTCGGCCGGGCCCCATGGCGTTGTGGCACGGCGTGGATGCTCCTCTCACGGCGGCCTCCTGAGAATCATTGTGATGGCGATGACGGTGGGGATGTGCCTCGCGAAGCAATGCGCATTAGCACTGTCAAGTCAGTCGAGTCAGTCGAACCGGGCAAACACACGGTTGCCCATTCTGGAGTAAAAACAAACAAGCAAAAGAAACCAAATAGCGCGTCTTTCGAAACGAATGCAATAAATAAAGGCAGACGTTTGGCTTGAGGTACTTATAGCAAGCAAGAAAAGAAGAAAGCGGAAACTGGTGACGGGGAAGAACACAAACATTAAAAAAAACAATGCTGCCTAGGTCCCTAGGTTAAGTGGACGAAATGTCATTCTAGAATTTGATCCGGTTTCTGGCCAATCACCCAGAATGAGTTGCTTGGCCTGTGAATTTCTCCATCACAACCGCTTTATTATCAGCACAGCCCGGCGATGCGTTCATTATTTCTACTGAGGTGAGGGTCTTATTGTGTGTATGGACCAGATTTACGTGGAAAGGAAACCAAACGAAGCAAGCATTTTTGTTCTACTTTTTAAAATTATGGGGTTTTGCGTGCGAAAAAGACGATTTCATTATGAGGCCCGCCGTAGTGAAGAACTCTGGAATGAATTGGACCACCAGGGGTTCGTTTACGTGCACCTAACTCCAAGTGCACGGGTATTTTTGCATTTCACCCCCATCGTAATGCGGCCGCCGTGCCCGGGATTCCATTCCGCGACATCGTGCTAAGCAGCTCAACACCATAGCCACTAAGCAACCACGGCGGGTTCGTTCTACTTCTCAATGAATGATTATTGATTAATTAAGTATTCATGAATAAATTAGTATTGTTCTCATTTTAACAAACAATGTCGCTTTTCAATAGCCTTTTCACTAAAGCATTCCTGCAGTGTTATTTCTGACCTTAAGTGCAATGGACCGCTGCTAACATAAAGTACACTATAGACAGTCTCCTGGCTACGCTGCAGTAAATTCGAGCCTTGCCCTCAGAGTCGCGTACACGCTGAAGTGTGCACGTACGCGTTACACAGAAACAATATGCTGTGCAGTTCTCTTCATCAACTTCATCATACCATCCTCTTTTCCCTTCGCATTCTATCTCTGTTGCTTCACACTAAGCACTTCCCCGGCAAGCAAGAGGCACTTACTCAAGCAAACCTTTTCATCTTTCCGTCATTAAAGTATCTCTCTCTCTCGGAGAAAGGTTTTAATTACAGTGTTTCCGTAGAGAGACACTGTAGCAATTGTAGTAAGATGACAACTACTCAGTAATGAGTGTTGCTCTCGCAACGATAGAATTTTAGGAAGCTATGGGGGTCAGCGTGGATGAGTAAATACGCGTATTTGAAATGTTTTACCTATGGAGTTAGAGTACAGAAACGTTTGGCTTTTCTGGGACTAACCTAAAACGACTTTCTCATAAAGATCGTCATTGCATGGAGTGACAGCGCTCTTGCGGGAGTGCGGGAGAATGCATGCAGCCCCATAAAAACAAACATGAATCCGACACTACGTTCTTAATATCACGTGACACCTGTCCTCGAGAAGGACTCAACGCGTTCGGTACATACGCGAGCATGCGTATACGTCAGAGGTACACTATTAGGAAAGGCTCTGTAGGGTGCCAAACTTCAATTGGGGATGCGATTGATTTTAAATAGAAGCACCATATCCCTACACGACCTCATAGTAAGGGCACATGGCCCCATCCGTCGCTGGCGCTGAAAGCTATACGTGCGCTTTTGCAATGCTGGAAGTACAGCGATCTCAGCGACCGGTCATGGACCTGCTGCGGGATCTGGTTTGTGCGTGCACTGCTCGCTCAGTCTCTCCCTCTTTTCCGCTTGTTATTCGTGTTATTCTTGTTATTAATTTTCCCTTGCCATGTACGAAGCGTTGCAAACCGGATGCTCGTACGGTTAAGCTCCCCCCCTTTCCCCCCTGTTTTTCAATGCAAGGCAGCTTTACGCGGGTTTGGCGTACGTGCGATATGGGTATCTACATGGCCCCTTGGTGGAAACATGGTCCTTTAGTGCTTCCAGAGCGTCGTAGCGAGTCGCGTAACGTATAAAAAACGTGCGGCTTTATCCGAGAAAGGAATCTAGAATTAGTCGCAGAATAGGTCGAACTAATGGCAAGAATGTAATGAGCATTAATTTAGTCGAAAATTACATTACACTATAGACTTCATTATCTTCGGGAACGATTTACCTGGATTCTTCGCAATAGAAAAAGAAAACGTCGACGTACATCCGCGTAACAACAAGAAGAGCGAATGAAAAAAAAAATCCCTATAAATGAAAGAAATAGAGTATCCAGAAAAAAAAAATTCAAGGTCTGATAATGGCACGAATATAATACTACAAAGAAGGCAAAAATATCACACGGTTATGCAGCGTTTCATCCCTTTAACGCGCCAATTTCAGCTTAACATAAATACATTTACAATGCACGCCGACCTTGTCTCCTTTCGGGTCGGCTTTGGTTGACAGGCCATTCTTTTTCTCTCAATCTTTGCGAAGGATGTCCTCCCCTGTTGTTTATACACCACAGGGGTGCGTCATTGCCCATGGTCCTCTATCAGGTGTATACGTCGCTCCAGATTCGTCGCGTGCGTAGGCGCCACTCGAACAGCAGGATAAGATGAAGATGAAGAGGAAACCGGGCGACGGTAGGGGAACGCGGCCGCCGACCACCGCCGTCAGCAGAGCGCACAGTCATGTGACTACGCCTTCGACGCCGCGCTGTCCCATGGCCGTTCGCCGGCTGAGTGGCGGCACCATCTCGGTCGCTTCACTGCTGCGGTGGCTGCTATTGGGGGCGACGCTCCAGACCGCAGCGACGGCGAGGAATGGCTTCGATGCAGTGAGCGCCCTGACTGCTAGCATCGCTTCGTATTTTCTTTAGTGACAGTAAGACTAATTTTCAAAAAGATGAAGCGCGAACAGTGAAGGCACACTGAGAAGGAACAAAGACAGGACAAGGAGCTTAAGAAGGAACTGTTGGCGCTTCATCTTTTGAAAGCTATGCACCAACTAGCCCCATAACGTGTTTTACTGCAATGTTTTATTACAGTAAGACTAAACAACGGCTAAAGCAAGTGAAATCTACCTGGAGGTATTCGAGGGTTGCACAAGCAGCAATTAAGCCTGCAGCTGGGACACCTCGACAACTCTTGGGTTATGCACTCTGAGGTGCGACGTCGCTCATGCGCTACCGTATTGCTTCACTCAACCGCGCTTCGTGCGAACAATCCATGCGCGCGGATCATGGCAAAGTGAGCGGCCGTGGCTCTAGGCATCGGTTTCACAGCGCATCAGCACATTTGGCGCACGGAAAAAAAAACGCCATCGTCTTTTATAAGAGATAGGCTCGGCGCATGATTGAGCGTTCTGCAATACTGTAGTACACGAGCGCAGTCACCTGGTTTTATTTCATAGTTCGCGGGCTTTCTTTAAACGCTGGAAAAAATTGCCACGCAGCATGTACGTTGCCACAAAAAATTTGATCGGTCGTTTTGAAATGCCCACTACAGCGTAACGAAACGCACTTGGCCCTAAATCGAATATTAGACATTTTGCATATTTGACCTTAAGTAATTGACTCATTAGGCGCAATATAAAAGAAATCCGAAGAAGCGCCACATGACGGCAAGCCATATGTCCTTGGTTTCACTCAGTTCCGGTTATTCACTACTTTTAAATCCTTGGTTTAAGTTACGTGAAACTCCCTGTACATTCACACGTATGTGTGTTTTGTGTTTGCTACTACCTATCGTTTTCCCGCCTACCTGGGTCATAGGGTAGTCGGGGGTCGAATGGGTAGCGCATCCGGCTGCTTTTCTGAGGCAGTCCCGATACAGTCGTTGACTATGGGATCTCCTCCTGCATACTAAATACTTGTAAATACTTGTAATAATTGACCCAACTTCTAACAATAAATTATGATTCTGAAAAAAAAAAGACGGGGCTTGAAACCAACCATTGAACCCACCGGGGCACGAATACATGAGATGTGTACATGCCTGCCGCTCTTCAACGAACCTCTCTCACGCTGACATGGGTCACTGTAGATGCGGGGACGGGTTGAAGAAACTCCTTGACACGGACTTGGAGCACTGGCTATGTGCTACTCTGTTTTCGCTGGTGCGCAATGAACTTCTTAAATGCCAACTTGGGTAACAGGTTTGTACTAGCAGGTGTATGCTACTCTTCAATGTTCGTCTTTGATGCCAACTTGGGTAACTAGGCATTTGCCAATGGGAATGTGCCGCTCTACAATGACGAAGATTCCTAGAATTTCTCCTCAGTTTAACGGAATCGAACCCACGGCACAAGCGTTCACCAATGACAGCAACTCGATGCATTGGCAGGCTGCGCCACGAGTGCACTGGATATGTGTCGCTTTTCAATGAACGACTTTAATGCCAATGCTTTAGCGAGCTTTCCTATGAAGGCACTAAATATGTTCCGCTCTTCAATGAGCCTCTCGCCAACCTTAGTCACTGGCTACTTGCCGCTGAGTTTGCTACAAGCGAGAGAACATTTCTCGGCGTTTGGCGGCACCGGCGCGCCACGCTACGGATCTCGGAGGCCACGCAAGGACTTTTCCGCAGTGCCGCTGTATGGCGCAGCGTGCCCAAAAAGAAGGGTGAGAAAGGAGCCTCGCTGCCGCATGCCGCATTTCTCAGCTTTCGCACGCACCGGCACGCAACGCATTTCGGAGGTCGTGCACGGGCTTCCCGGTGGCACCACTAGATGGCGCCGAGTGTTCTTAGGGAAGCACGAAAGAGGAGTCCCACTGCAGTACACGCCTCATACATAGCTCGTTTCCACGATGGCAGTACCTTATGCCGTGATATTGATTCAATGCTAACGCACAACTGTCGACTGTCATCGTGAGATGGGTTCTTCCGCAACTTTTGAAAGGTTTGCATGAGACATAATATTAAGCTTTGTTTGTTCTCTCCCAGTTCTAGCCAATGAATAATACATATACTGAAAAATTCTGTTGCACAGGTACGCCAGTGTTTAAGTGAGGCTACAGTGCAGTAAGCATAATTATTGATGCCAAAAAAGCATGAGCTCGCCAAGAATAAATGGAAAATAAAGAACATATTGTTCCTTATTTTCTTTTATTCTTGGCGAGTGCATGTTTTTCTTTTCTTTTTTGGCCCCAGTACGTTTCCTCGCCAGACGAGTTTTCGTCGAACACTTGACTACATATAATTTTTTTTTCACGTGAGAGCTGGGAATGAACGTGGTGATATGATATGTTAGCTTATGATGCTGCCTTGTGGGAACAAAGGGCGACAAAAGAAGCGCGAGCGAAGATCTTTCTACAAACTCTAAAATTTACTAAAGCGGAATCTGGGAAATTTCCTTTCTTTTATAAGCACAGTGAAGCTGCAGGTGACCCTCCTGGCGTGGAGCACACTGGGCTCTTTTGGGAGACAAGTATGGACTATGCGGTCTCGGAGTTGCTCGAAATGAAGCCCTATGTTTTGCTAGATTATATTTGAGAATAAATGGAAAAACATTCAAATATTCTTGGTGGTTGCAACACCACCTAACGAACTTCTACACGCCACTGCCCTACTATTGAAGCTAACAAGAACAGTATCAGAGTCTGAATGTAGAGCGCACGCTATAGCCGTGAAAATATAGGCATCGTTGTAACAAGCACGCAAGGCTCGTTTCTAACAGAGGTTATGTATTTTCAGAACTTCGGCAGACCGGTGCATGGGCTGCTGCTCTACCGGAGCGCCGAAGGACCCGCACGCCCCTGCTGCACCTTCTTGTCGACTCGATTCAGGCTGCCACCGCTGTATCAGCAGGAAGACGTGAGTGCTGCCGCGCTACTGCAAGCGCCATAGAATTTTTTGAAGCAGGCCCGCTGCATCGCGCGCGAGGAAGCTGCCGATTTTTAATGGTGATGACCACTTAAACCCAGTTTCCCTTGAAAAAACGTTTGCGTCTGAAGAACCGTACTGCATGCGGGAAATACCGAAGCAAGCCTCCGAGCAAACAGCCATGGTGATTGGCCCATTGTCTCATTCCAATCAGTGCGTAAAATAAGATAAAAGCAGGCATGTCGAGGCGTGGCGTCCATGTTGCGCAAAAGAGGAGCAATGCGCAGTTAGCCAGAATGTAGCCGCAAGTTGTCGCAGGATGAAAAAAAGAATAACCTAAGAACAGTAAACGCAAGAAGCAGAGTGCACATTAGGGTGGCGATAAAGCGAAGGAAATCGAAAAGGCGCGAGTGGCAAAACATTGCCTAACGAGAGCAAGAAGCTGAGGCATGCAGAGAACGTGACACATAGATTTACGTACAATGTATTGCGCAGTCCATGCTAGCACCGAGAAATTTGGCAACAGGGATGCATTACGCAGGCACAGGCAAACAAGACCTTGCCATTACATCCTTTCGCAAGATATGCGAAGATTTGTACTGTTGTGGCTCTCTGCCTCCGGCGCCGATGTGCGAGCAAGGATTGTATATTTTAATAGAGGGAAATTTTGCGATGATTGCTTTCATGTTTTGTGATGCAACCAAATACATCGAGAACCAACAGCATAACGACGAAAAAAAATCCAGTGAACGAAATTACAGGAAAGCACGTCCAGAGCTTTGAGTGAATCTCCTTACCACGTGGCTCCGCTTACTCCGTGTTGTCCTTTTGGTCTTTTGGCTGACAACGACGTCATGTTAAATAACCAAAGGAAGGCGAAGTTATTACGTAGCACCCACCCCCCGTCCCTCTTCACCCCTCTACAGGACGGCGTCACTTCTAGGTAGCCCGTGAGTTGCTTGGGACATCAAGCCTGATAATTTCGATTCACTTCAAATGATGGGATCTTTGGGGTAGCAGGCCCATTTTTTACAGCGTAAGCTAGCTGTAATGGGCGAAATCTAATAGCCGTTTCGGTTGGCTATGTTGACCACCGTCGCCGCCGCCGCCGACGACCCGCCGCCGCCTGTGTCCGTTGCAGCTATCGCTAGGATTGAGAAAAAAAAAAAAAACTAATTTGAAATTTGAGTGCAGCTTGATAAGTGTTTGCATTTCGGGATATATTGAGGCAAAGAATTTGATACCGAAAACACCGCACCGACTGGCAGTGGGACAGTGCCGTCAGCGCCTTCGGAGAGGGAGGAGTAGTACGGAAGCGCTGGCATGATGAGCGGCATCGGAGCCAGCTGTGGAAGCAGAAGACGACGAACATGCGAGCAGTGGCACGAGCGCGTTTGCGCGGTTACGCGGAGGGACACCGACGCTCAACCCAGGCACGGGCGTCTAAGAGCTAAAAAAAAACTAAAAAAAGGAAGACAGTTCTGGCCGGAAACGAACTTGGTCCCCCTGCGCGGAAGTCAGATACTCTGCCACTGCGCCAAGCAAGCGCTTGGTAGCTGCTGCGAAAATATGCGCTATGGGCGTTCCCGCGCTAGGAGTCACGCGATGCGAGATGCCCGCTGCGTAGCACACTTTGTATTGCAGTTACATATTATTACACCAAGTGACACGCCATGTAGCAGTTGCATCGTATCATGCCACTTGTCACGCGATGGGAGATGCACGCCACGTAGCTTCGGTACGTGCAAACTTTGCATTGCAGTTGGGTTGTATTCCACCAGGTGTCACGACATGTAGCAGTTGCATTGTATCGTGCCAGGTGCCAAGAGACGTGACATGTGCGCTGTCTAGTCTCGATAAACCTGTTCAGTCTTCGGTACACGTTATGGAACCTCCTCGCAAAGTATGAACCGCTCCTGAAGAAGGGAATCGTACAGATAAGCGCGCGGCTGCAACCAGGACATGTCGCTTTCTGCAGACCGCTGTGCAGAGAGCAGCACAAGCCGCAGCTCACCATCGATGCAGGGCAGACAGTTTAGTTCACTTCTGTGAAAATGACGCTAAAAGACTGTCTCCTGTGGAGCCCCTCCCCCAGCATACGCTGTGACTGTGCTGCGTGTGCCACGCAGGCCTGTGCATTTTTTTTTTAAATCTCCGCACTGAGGGTGCAAATGCTACACGAATACTATACGAGTGACTCTTTCGCTGACGCAGGTCTCCCGTGGTGTGGAGTTCCGCTACGCGAACCGGAGCTGCCAGCTAGAATTGGCCAGTGCGTCTGCCAAGCACGTCTTCCTCATCGTTCCGGTGAACGACACGGCATGTCCATTCGAGGACTCTCTGGCGCAGGCGGTCTCTGCAAAGGCTTACTCTCTCATCGTGGCCTGCGACATTGAGCGCAAGGTGCGCACGCACTCGCCTCGTCGAATGAAGCGTGCCGACTTAGTTAAGTGCTGGGCCCAGATTCTGCAAAATTAAAAAGAACACAGGACCAGAAGCCATATCCGATAGTTCTTTTTTTATCCTGTTGTCTTGTTCAGAAATACTGTTGTCTACGTCATTAGGAAGCGTTCACTGGCTGTTCTGGCGCTTTTGGTGTTTCTCCAAAGATCATTCGAGCAAATTTCTGCTGTACTAAAGGAAGCATACCGCCTCTCTCCCCCCCCCCTTTTTTTTTTGCTATCGTGGTTGCTTGAGTGCTTGTTGGGTCCCTGCGAGTCAGTTAGAGGAAACTGCTGCAAACGCTGAACCACTTTGTCAGCATATGCAAGTAACATTTGCTGCTGTCGAAGTTGAAAGAATGTGTGGGCACTTGGAAGTAAATTCATCACGTTTCCCTGACGATTGGTTAGATTCTAAGATTATTACTACATGCCATACGTTGTGTGTGCGCTTGCTTATTTATTCTTTGTTGTCAAAGGATATTCTCGCTCTTCCAATGTGTTATCATTGTGTGTTCCTTTTTATATTGTGCAGGTCCACCTAACCTATTTTACATCAGGAGAAAATTACACAGTGCCTGTGCAAGACATTATAGTAGGCCTCATCAGGCATGACATAGTCGAAGCGTTCAAGGTAGGCACCAATTGCCTGTGCAGCGAAGCCATTTGAATGAGTACTACCATTTATCGGAGCCTGTACAGTGATGATGTGCTGTGGTTGTAATGGCATAGAGCTTGACGACATGTGGAACAGGGATTTGACGATCATCTGCGGGCGCTCACTTTAGCAAGCCATAAAAAAATTTAGATATATTCATTTGTTCCTTTCTGTTGTGATGTTTTTCACTAAATGGGAAAAGAGCCTGTGTTTCCACAGAGAGGAGAGAGAGAAATAACATTTGTTAGTATCAAAGGAACTAAAGGCCCAGTCCGGGCCTTCTGGTAGGCGCATGCCTTCTGTTGCATAACGTTGTTGACGTGCTGCACCAAAAGCGGCCACCGTAGTTATTCAAACTTTGGCGGACGAGTGGTCCGTTTCTCCCAGCTACTGGGATGCTGGTTGCGTGGTACTTTAGAAAATATTGTCTTTCTGAAGATGGAGCTGGCAGGGGAAATTCCACAATGTGTGTATATTTTATGGATAGGCCCCGCACTGTGTCGAGTGGGGGAGCCTGGGTCTCTGTTGATAGAATGCGTATATTGTCGTGTGAGTAATGTGTCTGTTTGTGCTTTTAGCATGATTGAGGCCTCCTCTCTCGAATGCGCGTAGGATGGTGTGTTGAGAAGTGTTGATGTTTCCATGCGAGACTTAAAAATATGTACACTTTCGTCACACTCCATCTTCCACTCTTTTCTGAGGCGGTGAGTGTCTTCGACAGGCCAAAGAATAGGTTGTTCTGGATTTTCTGCGCGGGAAAGCTGGGTCTCTATGATGTACAGTTGTTCCAATCTGTTCTTATTTCAATCTCTTGACGTCAAATTTACGTAAGCTCCGACGCAAGCATCGAGTGGCAACCCGCAGCGTTGTTCGAAAAGCCCAATCAAACGCGCTTATCTTTTACAGGATGCCCCTTTCTATCGCTTTCAAAGCGAATAGCATTGCCTACAATTAGCAGTTTTTATTATCTAATTGGCTGAGAAGAGGCGATGAGCATCATCTGGAGAAAGTTTCGATGGGGTGAACCAGCACAGTGAAATTAGACAACTAATTTACGATTTCACCACGATTTTACTATTTCATGGGGGTGATTTCGGCGGAATTGGCGATTGGCGTGGTTTCGTATTGAAGTGTGCTCAGTATTCGTCGACCTTGATGAGATGATTGAAGTGCTTGTATTTGCGCCTGATTGTGGGTGTATATTCTGCCTTCTACTGTGTGAAAGAGCCCAGTTGCTACAAATTTATGGTTGGGTGCGAAATTAGGAATTTCTAGGCCAAGTCTAGCACACTTTCTAACTATGATGTCTATCTTTTTGCGTTGCCTGTTGGTTATCTTACTGTGTGGTAGATAGTACATTATCCTGGAAAAGACCAGGGCTTTTATAACATTACATAGCTCGCGTTCTTTCATTCTTCTCTTTTTTTTTAGATACTCTACGCATCATTGCAAGGATCTGTTCAAGTTGTATGGTCGGTTTCTGCACCCATGGTGTCGCTTTCAGAGGTTGTCTGCTGGCGTTTCAAGATGTTAGTGCTACTCCCGACAGAGCTGCTACACAAGTGATAATCGACATGGGCGCTACCCTCGACACATAAAATTATCAGGCGACAAATTATCTTTGTCACGGAACGGTGAAGTCTCCGTGAAGGCAGTCACAAACTGAGCGGGGCGGGCTTCACCACATGTGCCCTGAATAGGACCATGTCAGTTCTTTGCAATGTAGAAGGACAACACTCAGTGACAGTCCTTGCATGAATTTCTCAACACGCCTATACCTCGACCGTGTGAATCGCTACGCCGTCCCTTACTGCGCAGGTGATTAATGCATTGGATTTCAATCGCAGCCCAAAAATGCGGAGGTGCCGGCGACCTCGGCAACCAACGTCAGCTACTCGGGCGGAGACACGGCTCAGCTGTACGTGCTGGAAGCGAGCACCATCATTGGCGCTTCCCTGATCTGGTTGATGGCGTGCACCACCGTAGCCATGGGGGCGCTCTGGTCAGGAAGCACCAGGAAGCTGCTGTAAGGCTCCACAGGCGACGCATTTGCCAACAATTATTTCACTGTGCCTGCGACGCGCCCTCTAAAATAACTTCTATCTAACGCGTCGGTGCACTGCACAGTGAAATAGGTAATCCCACAAACGAATCCGACCACTTTTCTGACTAATTTGTCAAGCTCGTAACGCCGCTGCTTATTTTTGGCGACAGCTCATGAAGTATGATTCTGAAATTAAGGAGCGGGAAAAGTGTAGGGGGAGAGCTCAGTATAGTGGGGTTCTAGTTTTACTTTGACGCCGTTGAAGACGGTGAGAACACACTCCCCCTAAGAAAACCAAGATAACAGCGCTGATATAGCCCAAAAGCATAATGTTTTACATATATTTACACCTGCATGGCCAGTGCTATACTGAACGCGGATTTGTGAGCACCTTCTGGCTGCAGGGAAGGCCCGTGATGGCATCAAGCTAAGCGGGCTGAAGAAGGCGCTCCGTAGACTCAATTTCTAGCAGATGAATTTCGTCTGCACTATGTACACCAAATTATGTCAGTAGGCATGTCACGGGGGGCGGAGGTGTGAAGCTGTGGTTCTTACAGAGCACCTTCTGGCTGTACGGACGGCCCATGATGGCATCAAGCTAAGCGGGCTGAAGAAGGCGCTCCGTACACATTCAATTTCTAGTAGGCGAATTTCGTCTGCACTATGTATACGAAATATGTCAGGAGGCATGTCACGGGGGGCGGAAGTGTGAAGCTGTGGATCTTATATTGGCTAGTGGGAACGTGAGCTGTCGCCACACACTCTCCTCTGCTCGCATCGGAGGAGAATTGTGCGTTTTATTTACGGCTTTAAGACTACTAAGATCACATGTATCGGAATATTTAACTAATTATTTCGTTTGGAACGGGAGAGGTGTTATAAAGAAATACGCAAATGATATAACAAGGGTTCCGACTTTGTTCATGTGGGTATGCACAGCAACATGACTGAGCGAGACTATCACAACATTTTCGTAAGAGTTATAGATATGCTATATATACTACAACAGTAGAGGCACGTACGCTGAAAGCACTTAATACAGAAAAAAATAATCGCATACAATGAATGCATTGTATGTCCATACAACAATGGAAAATTGAAAATACAATCAATAAGATGAGGTAAATTAGCGCAGGTGTGTTAATGTGTCTTACATGGTCTCTCTAAATTTGTCTGTAATGTTTTAACAATTGAGAGATAACTTGTTTGAGAAAAGGGCACAGAGGTCAGTCTCTGAGCCGTTATTATCATTCCTACTCCTTGTTATTGAAGGTGGCGCAAGTAGAAATAATAAATCGGGCGAGGGCAGACGACGAAAGAAGAGGGACGAGTGGAGAAATGGTGCAAAACCCGCGACACCGCTAAAGTCATAAATCAATCCCGTTACTTGTTTTGTAAAGTACCCAAGCTGTGCGCTAGTACCTCTATGTTTTGCACACTTGGATAGTCCCACTGAGAGAGAAGAGAGAGAAATAAACTTTATTTTGAGACCAGGCTTCTTGAGCCCAAAGGTGGGAACTGAAAAAAAAACTTTTGAAGGCAGATGGCATGTTAGTGCGGATCAGAGGAGAGGTTGGTGCCTGCCGCTGTTGGACACTTGTGCACGACGGGTGCGATGTGTGCAGTCTGTTTTGCGATACTGGATACAGGGATAGCAGGCTCGACTACCTGAATCATTTGCTTACCTGTCATCATTATTCAAAAGAGTAGCGCAAAATAGCAGGGACAAAGAGAGAGAAGACGACAGGACGAGCGCTAAACATCAACTGGTTTTTTACTGCGAGCGAAGGTACATATATACATTTCGTTGGTGCATGCGCACACAGTGTTAAAACAGTACAATCTCATTCTAATCAACATGTGGCAGACTGTTCTGTAAGTACATTTTTTCTTTTTTGGACAAGGCAAGTGAAGCTGTGCTGACACAGTTCTCACCTTCCCTGTCAATGTGATAGGCCTCACAAATCTCGCGCCCCCACCTTGTGCCTCCCCTACCAAGCACACACGTGGTGTCAAACGCAGGCACGCACCCGCATCGCTTACAGTGCATGGCCAAATGGCCGCCCTCCGCTAATGAATCTAGCAGCGCTAGCCTTTTGAATAATGATGACACACCAACTAGCCCAGCTTTCTGCCTTGATTGCTTACCTGTCTTTGTCATCGACACCTTGAGCGGCAACCGCATGAAATACATTTCCAGCATATTTTAGGCGTCACGCCGTTCCGGTAATTCGGGGCAAAAGTTGTTCGACGTAGCTATAGAAGAAAGCTTATAAACGGAAATAAGCATTTCTTCAGTTGTAACTGCGCGGTTATTCTGTTGTGCGAGTGGACGTCGCTCGGTCGACGCTGCTCCGAGAATACGTCAGAAATGCATTCACTAAATAACGAGGAAACGCACGCGTTGAGTACAATCCTTCCGCTTTACCGACGTGCACGCGCCGGTACAACTTCTGAAAACGCCGCTACTGCATCCTGCGCGTGCCTGCCTGTCGCGCAGCTACTTAACCCAGCACCGACGCACCGAGCCGAAGGGCAAGCAGCAGCGCGAAGAGGACGCTGCACTAAGCCGCACGTCGCTCGGGCCGGACTCCACGACATCGCGCCCGGCGTGGGCGACGTCGACCAAAGAGCACTCCAAGTCGCAACACCATCATCACGATGCTCGGGCGCGGTCGTCATCGAAATGTGCCGACGACTTTCCCATTTCGGACAACGAAACGCTCAACGAGGAGATAGCGTTCGCCGAGTGCCCGGTCGGCTGCAAGCTCCTCACGCTGTTTGTGTTGATGTTGGCGGTGAACCTGCTTGTCCTCTACTACTTCTTCAATAAGCTGTGTGAGTCGCATTTCCGCAAATTTGTTTCAATAAACCTACCCCCCGGTAAACCAAAGGGTTGCACTGGCGCAGATAACCACCATACCACAACTTTTTACGGCGAATCTGTCTACGGCTAGGATCTCGAAAAAGAATTTCTGCGATGTTGACAAAAAAAAAAAAGATCATGTGGGCCGATCTTGGTGATAGTGCAGAAATGGTCCACGCTCAATGGCATAGACCCCTATGAGCTCGAGGACCTGTAACGTGCCCTTGAAGTACCCTTGTCACACGTGGAACCCGCGTGTCGAAACGTCAGTGTACATGTATCAAGTAACAAGAAGTAAAAAAATACTAAAAAAATGACAATCATTCCACTCTGTGAAGATGGAATGGCAGCTAAAGCTGACGATATTCAAAGCTCTCAAACGAAAAGCAAAGTGCTTTCGCTGCCATTCCATCTTCGCACGGTGGAATGGTTGTCATTTCCTGCATTGCGAATCTGGCGTCGTTGTTCGTTCGGAGGTACCCGGGCTCGCAATTGTCGCTTTCGTTCACGGGAACGCGGGAACGTTCTTCGTAGGGAGTCGTTTCGCGCCGGCGCCGCTTACATTGTCGTTGCTGTTCCCTTCAGCGCTCCTCGTACGTATGTTGTTCTTCGGGTGTGCGAACTATACGTGTCCGCCCCATCGACAACGCAGCTGTATTTAGCGCCGATACCTCTCCTGCTTATATACTGCGATAACTTTGACGTCACCCTATTGTTCACGGCGAGCGTTCTATTCGGTTCCGCATTTTGACATCTGCACCGCCACACTGCACCCGTATGGGTTTGTTGGAAATCGCTAAGTCCGTTTTTGTTGCCGAACACCCAAAAAACTGCGGAAGGTTGGTCATATACAGCTTTCGCTGTAATAAAAGATAAAGAAACACGATGCAAACAGGGAAGTTATGTGTTTGGGCCTTTATTTACCAATATAGCATAACGACCACATAGAACTTCTTATAGCTATTGAGCAATAGAGCTACGCTGGTCTTAAATCTTCACATAGTGGCAAGGCTCTGATATTATTTTATTGACCAGTGGCACTTTTCATTACATTGTATCGCTGCACCCAATTTTTTGTCCCCAATTATGGTAACTTCATGCCCTGACGGCTGTGGCAACATATTTTGCTAGCTCGACGTGACGCATGAAGCACCCGGTGCACCTGACTATCATCATGGTGTGGTGGAGGCTGAAGGAAGGAATGATTGTCACAAACAGCATTGAGCGTTGTCAGGATTGGGGGCTCAATCCCATCGTCCGTGGTCCTTTGCCAAGATTGGAGTACGGCATGAATTCGAAGGTAGCTGGCCCATGCCGTCGTCCAACTTATTTACGCTGAGATCGTTGATGAAGTGAAGAACTGTTTCTCATCGAGAACGAGGAAAAGGGTTTATTTACAGAAACTAAATCAGTCTAACATGACTGCTTGAGAAAAAGAGTAATAGTCCAACAGGACTGCCTGAGAGAAGTGACTCAGTCTAACATGACTGCTCAAGAGAAGTGTTCTCAGCATTCGCACAACCACAGTTTTTATACACTCGATCCGCCGGTCCTACGACGCGGCGACTGTTCGTTTACTCATCACCACCTCGCCGCTGCTCTGCTGATCAGTTTACAGACACAAAGGCACACACATTCCGAAGCCCAAGCGACGGCGTTGAAGGGGGTGCCGTTCCGGAAAGTATCGACGCCGATCGAGGGTCGCTCGTTGTTTTGCCTCTGCCGAAACGTGAGAAGCGCAAAAATACGTTGTTCCCGCGGCAGCTTGTCCAGGCGTGTCAAATCAGCTCCGCGTTGGGGAACTCTGGAATCATTGTCCACACACCGAACTCGTCCCGTCACAATGTCGATGGGGCTGGAGGAAGGAAGCGGGTTTTCAGCACAAAGGCCGCTTCTTTGAACGCCTCCCAGCTGCAGCGACGGAGAGGGAGAGGTGCGCGTCTTGCACCCCTTGTCGTAATCGGGTGGCAAGGTGGCAATCTTGCTTAGCGGCTCGCCAGTCTTTACAGCACCTCCATGGCCCGGAAAGTCTCGACTGTCTAGCGCTGACAACCGCTAGGCAGGAAGAGAACGGCTGCTGGTCAGGGGGGGATTGATGTCTTGCCTCGCAGCGACCACTTGTGCGTTGATGTCACCGCCCCAAAACATCCAACAAGGACAGGCAACTGCAAAATGAACCCCACAACACGGCTCTGCGCCGAGATGACGTGCATTGGCTCTCACTTTAGACTCGCTAGGCTTCAAAAAAAACAACAACAACATAAGTGCAGAAACAAAAAAATGCTACATTTCACTATGCCAATTTTCTGAAGCAAATTCCTGCTCACAAATTCAGCAATTATTGGAGGGAATTCTGCCAAATGAGAGGGGATTTTCTTCGCCTAAAGAAAAGCTAACACTGGTAACCCTAAAATTTAGGCGGGACCCTCAAACGCAGAATTCAAATTAGCCTGCTCAAACCATCCGCATTGCTATGCAACTTTCCCTTCTTATATCTAACGGAGAAGTTGTACTCTTGGAGAGTGAGGCTCCATCGGAGCAAGCGGCCGTTTTTGTGTGACATTTGATTGAGCCACGTCAGAGGACAGTGGTCGGTCTCGAAGATGAACTTCGCTCCGTACAAGTAACACGACAACTTCTGGGCGGCCCAAACCAAACAAGCGCATTCCTTCTCTGAAGCGCTGTAGGCTTCCTCTCTTACATTTAGTTTACGGCTGGCGTAGAGGATAGGATGCTCCTCGTTATCGTCGCCGACTTGACTAAGTACCACGCCCATACCTCTGTCGCTTGCGTCGCATTGAACTATGAATTCCTTTGTGTAGTCTGGCGCGCGAAGCACAGGGCGAGAAACCAATAGCGTTTTCAAACTTTGGAAAGCGTTCTCTTTGTCCTTATCCCAGTGTACGTTACTCGGTGCTCCCTTTCGGAGGGCGTCTGTTAATGGACTTGCCAATTGCGAGTAATTCGGAATGTACCGTTGATAGTACCCCACAAGTCCCAAAAATGAACGAACGTCCGTTTTCGTGCGCGGCTGAGAAAAATCTCCAATCGTCGCTATTTTCAGCTCAGCCGGCCGTCTCATGCCCTGACCAACAACATGGCCCAGATAAGTAACCTGCGAACAACCAAACCTACACTTTTCCGCTTTCATCGTTAAGCCGGCTTCCCTCAACCGTGAGAACACCTGTTTGAGGTGCGATACGTGTTGTTCCCAGCTGTCTGAAAAAATGGCTACATCATCAAGATAAGGTAAGGCGAACTCCTGCAAGTCTTTTAGGACAATATCCATTAACTTAGAGAAGCTAAACGGCGCGTTCTTCAGCCCGAAGCTGAGTGCGAGAGGGCGAAAAGTGCCTACAGGCGAGATCAATGCGGCATAGCGGCTGGCACTTTCTGAAAGGGGAACTTGCCAGTACCCCCGCACGAGATCTATAGTTGAAATGTATTTAGCAGCGCTAACTCTTTCAATTCGTTCCTCAATGTTGGGTATCGGGTACAGCTGATCCCTAGTGATCGCATTTAACTTCCTGTAGTCAACACACGGACGAGGGTCCTTGTTAGGGGTTTCTACGAGTATTAGCGGTGACGTGTAGTCACTCTCAGCGGGCTCAATAACTCCCAACTCTAGCATGCGCTGTATCTCTGCCTCCATAATCTCTCTCTGTCTTGGAGACACCCTGTAAGGTTTTGATCTTACTGGTTCGGTAGAGGTCAGCTCAATTTCATGCGTTATCAGTTCGGTTCTACCCGGCCGATCGTTGAATCTGTCGAGATATTCCCCCAACACCCCTTTTAGCTCATCTAGCTGCTCGGGTCTTAGAGCATGCGAGCTTACCGAGTGTTCTACTACTTCTTCTAGGCCGATTTCAGAGTTGGAGGTTGCCCTATACTCCTTAAACTTGGTACCAATGCCATCCGGCTCTTTGACAGTATAGTTAACGACTCCGCTCCGCTCTACATCCGGCTTCATCAAATTACAGTGATATATCCTCACTTCCTTCCTGCGACCGGGCATTCTCAAAGCATAGTTAGTTTCTGAAAGTTTGTGCAACACTTTAACGGGCCCGTCCCAGTGAACTTCAAGCTTGTTCTTTCTTGAAGGTTTGAGGATCATTACCTGGTCTCCGGCGTTAAACGTACGAAGCCTCGCATTCCTGTCGTAATAGAATTTGGCGTTCTTTTGAGCTAGTGCCATGTTCTTTCCGACTAGTTGTTGGGTTGCGCTTAGCCGTTCCAGTAAATTTAGCACGTATTCAACCACGGTTGGACTCTCCCCTCTTTCCTCCCACATCTCTCTTAACATTCTCAGTGGAGACCGGAGTGTCCTCCCATACACTAGTTCTGCTGGTGAGAACCCTGTCGCCTCATGTGGAACCGTTCGCAAAGCAAACAAAGTTGCCGGCAGACAGTTCTCCCAGTCCTCCTTGTGCTCGTAACAGAGCGCACGCAAAACTCGCTTAAGCACCGAATGCCACCTCTCTACACTGTTTGACTGAGGGTGATAGACAGAACTGTGTATTAACTTTACCCCGCACTTTTGCAAGAATGTGGAAGTCAGTGCGCTCGTGAATACTGACCCTTGATCTGCCTGAATTTCGGCTGGAAACCCAACTCGTGCAAACACTGTCAAAAGCGCGTCTACTACTTCGGTGGAGCTGAGCTCTTTCAAAGGGATTGCTTCTGGAAACTTGGTAGCCGGACACAGCATGGTAAACAAGTACCTGTAGCCTGATTTTGTTTTTGGAAGAGGCCCTACCGTGTCTATTACAAGTCGTCTGAAAGGCTCTGTTATTAAGGGCACTACCTTCAGTGGAGCTTTCCAAGTCTCTCCTGGTTTACCAGAACGCTGGCAGGCGTCGCATGATCTTACAAAGTTTTCTACATCTTTGAAACAGCCAGGCCAGTAGTATTCCATAAGCAATCTTTCCTTTGATTTGTTTATGCCTAGGTGGCCGGACCACCCATTTCCATGACAAAGACTGAAAAGGTCCTCCCTATACTTAGTAGGTATGACTAACTGATCTAAAATCCTACCCTTTCGATCTCTGTAATGCCGATACAACAATCCTCCTCTCTCATGTATCGTTACGTTGCGCCTAGCAATGCCTTCTTTAGCTGTGTCACGTAATTCAGCTAAGCTCTCATCATTCTTTTGCTCAACTGCCAGTGACTCTCTATCCACGCGTAAGAGTTGATCAAAGTTCTTTGAGGCCGGTGATAATAACGACCCCGTCTCGCTTGTGAGCGCGTCTGCTTGCTCTTCCTGCAGGCTAGAACTCTGACACTCTAGTGCTACGCTCTCATTGAGCTGGTCAACTGGCAGGCTCTCCTCAACTGTTCTTTTGTCCCTCGGGCCTAGCTCGGATTCGGGTATTGAAGCCATCCCCTTTTCTGCTTCAGCTGGAGGAGCTTGAGCATTTTCAGCCGAAAGCGCCGCGATCTTACGAGCTTGGCCTCTGGTCAATGCGTGTACTATGCCCTCTCCCAGTTTGAGCCCTCTGTCACGCAGTAACTGATTCGAACGATTCGAAAAGATGTAGGGATACTGCAGTGACAAAAATTTGGAAACTGCAGCCTCAGTCTCTAGCTCCCCGAATGGTCCACTGATTTTGACTTTGGCCATGGGCAGACACACGCTGTGTTCTTCTACAACCTGTTTTATCCATGCTACTTCTCCGGTGAAGTCACCTACCATCACGTAAGACGGATGGACAATGTCCAGCGTGGCGGCACTGTCTCTTAGCACTCGGCATGGTTTTCCGTTAACTTGCAGGTCGTGGAGATATGGACTTAAAAGTTCCATATTCTCATCTTTTTCCTCCACGTAGGAAAAAACTACGCTAGACTTCTCGCAGTTTACAGCTATATGTCCCAGTTTGTGGCATTTGTAACAGCGAATTGGTCTAACAGATTCGAATTTTCTTTTCTGTTCTTTTTGTGCGGTTTCTCCGTTAAGTTTCTCCTCGCTCTTTTCTGCGGGCTTTTCCGCCATGTCTACAGGCTCGGATCGTCTAGTTTGCGCACCCTTTTTGAACGGAAATGGTTTCCGCGGTCCATTTCGACCGTCCCAGTTTCCCTCCTCGGCGTTCAACTTTCTACGGGTTGCGTACTCTTCGGCTAATTCAGCCGCCCTTTCTACAGTGTTTACATTACCTCTGTCTTGCACCCACAGTTTCACAGCTTGGGGGATGGTTTTGTAAAACTGCTCTAGACACATGCATTCAATGATCATGTCTCTGCTGTCGTACGCTTCCGCGCTTTTAAGCCACTCGACTAGGTTGGCCTTTAAGCTATATGCAAACTCCGGATAGCCCTCGCTATCTTTCTTGCCTGTGCTCCTAAACCTTTGCCGAAAAGCTTCGGCTGAAAGGCGGTATTTCTTCAGGAGACTAGCCTTAACTTTTGCATAATCATATGCATCCTGCACACTCAGTCTGGCGATTACTTCCGCCGCCTCACACGGCAACATAGACAGCAACCGCTGTGGCCATGTACTCGGGCCGAAGTTCATCTTTTCGCAAGTCCTTTCAAAATTGCATAGGAACAAGCCTATGTCGGTCCCGACCTCAAATGGCTTTAATAGCCTGTCCATGCGGTATGATTCTGCCTCACTTGATCGTCCCAGAGCGCCTTCACTTCCTTGAGACAACTCCAAACGTTTGCTTTCAAGTTCAAGTTGCATTTTTCTTAACTCGCGATCTTTATCGCGTTCCTCCCTTTCTTTTCTCTCTCGTTCTTCTCTCTTTTTCAGAAGTTCAAACCCCAGTTCAACTTCTTCCTCACTGGCCTGTTCGGAAATGATATGCAATAATTCTGATTTTAGCATTTCCTTACGTACATCTAGGCCCAGTTCCTCACCAACAATCAACAACTCGTCTCTCAGCAGTGTCCTTAACTCCATGACTGCTGCTTTACTGCCTTGATTCTGCTCTCTAAATCTAGCTAGGAAAACACAACCTAGCTAACACACAACAATCTAGCTTCCCTACTGTTCTAAACAGAACAACCCCAAAATGAAGCCTAGAGAGTCAAAGCAAAAACCAAGCACTCACCGCAGATACAGCGCCATGTCGCAAAGTCCATCTCACCGCTGTCAGCCAGTTGTCAGGATTGGGGGCTCAATCCCATCGTCCGTGGTCCTTTGCCAAGATTGGAGTACGGCATGAATTCGAAGGTAGCTGGCCCATGCCGTCGTCCAACTTATTTACGCTGAGATCGTTGATGAAGTGAAGAACTGTTTCTCATCGAGAACGAGGAAAAGGGTTTATTTACAGAAACTAAATCAGTCTAACATGACTGCTTGAGAAAAAGAGTAATAGTCCAACAGGACTGCCTGAGAGAAGTGACTCAGTCTAACATGACTGCTCAAGAGAAGTGTTCTCAGCATTCGCACAACCACAGTTTTTATACACTCGATCCGCCGGTCCTACGACGCGGCGACTGTTCGTTTACTCATCACCACCTCGCCGCTGCTCTGCTGATCAGTTTACAGACACAAAGGCACACACATTCCGAAGCCCAAGCGACGGCGTTGAAGGGGGTGCCGTTCCGGAAAGTATCGACGCCGATCGAGGGTCGCTCGTTGTTTTGCCTCTGCCGAAACGTGAGAAGCGCAAAAATACGTTGTTCCCGCGGCAGCTTGTCCAGGCGTGTCAAATCAGCTCCGCGTTGGGGAACTCTGGAATCATTGTCCACACACCGAACTCGTCCCGTCACAATGTCGATGGGGCTGGAGGAAGGAAGCGGGTTTTCAGCACAAAGGCCGCTTCTTTGAACGCCTCCCAGCTGCAGCGACGGAGAGGGAGAGGTGCGCGTCTTGCACCCCTTGTCGTAATCGGGTGGCAAGGTGGCAATCTTGCTTAGCGGCTCGCCAGTCTTGACAGCGTGCTGAAGTTTCAGCGTTACTCTCCGCTTGAGTAAGCATAAAAACTGTTTTGTGGAGTTCCAAAGAGGGCTCGTGAGCTTTCCGGTATGGTGGGTAATTAAAGTTACCATCACTATTTGTCGTCTTTGCAAAATAACTCATTATGTTTGCTCAACAGTGCTCACTTCGCTCTCTTAAAACAATTTTGCTAATTTTCACTTTTCTCACAAAAACAAACTTTTGTCGGAGACATGCACATGACGCCGAAACCTGTTGAAAAGTTCCAGGTGTACCAGTGTTACCGTTCTGCGTAAAAAGCTGAACTTTATCGTCTTGATCAACGTAGAATAATTTCCAAAATTAATGTTTGTATCTTCTATATCATGAGCATTATAACATCTCCAGAACAGAGCATCTGCCTGAACCGCTCAGGCACTCCTCAAGAACTAGCCACAACAATGCGGCTACCTAAAAATCACAACAATGTTCACAGAAACTCTGTTTTGAAATCTTTGCTCAAGAAAGCAAAGATGTTGACTTCTTCTGAATAGTGCATTAGTACGCGAATAAACTACCACCAGCATAAGGTATTGAGTAGGACTACATGGTTTATTATAAACTTATTTTGTGAGCTGAACACTGTATTGTTGACACTGTTGTTTACACTGTACTCAGCATTGAATTGTTTCTAATCTCGCATTGTGTTCGTCTCTGTATGCGACATCATTGTAACTGTACCGCATATATTGGGTGCCACTCCTGCTTGGACCGAGAAGGCCTGCAGAATATTGAAAATACAGAAAATAAAACAAAAATTGAATAGAGCGTGACAGCGTGCGAAGATAACGTGAAATTGCAGCTCTCAAGCTAGCAGCAGCAAAGGTATGCGCCATAAAACTTGCCGTAAATGTGCATTGTTCCACTTGCATAAAAAATAAAAAATAAGGCCATTGTACGCATAGAAACACAAACGCAACTAGAGCACCAGTGTATTTCTTCGCACACTTCTGGAATTAATATTTCGAAACTTGATCGCATCCTATATTTCGTTCCAAGTAGATACGCGTCCGGCACTTATCGGCTGCAATTTGCAAATTGCAATAAATCTCGTAAAGTTATTTGTTAAGAACTTAATTAGTACGGTTTTGTTAGCCCATTATATATACATTTCAATTTGGCGTTCATGTAGTGTCCGCCTTTACGAGTAAGTCAGATGAAGGACTAGAATTGTGCTATCTGCGACAGGTGAATTTTGCAAATACTGCGTAGTCTAGCAAAACGACATAATCAATCGTTCTAATTTAATACGGCCTAATAGTATCTCACCTAAACATTGCAATATCGCGGGCTGTGATACTTGATGAAAGTGTAAATACTCACTCAAAATTAAGGCTGATTTCGCCCTTTCATGCAGGGCCCCTCCTGGTCGGGTGCATTGCCTTGGGATCGGCGATGTCATTAATCGTCATTTTCAATTCCCTGGCCTTCTTGATACCATGCGCTGGTATGCGGTAAGGATTATTTTTCTATACCTATAGCGTGAACTAGCAAATTCAAACATTTACGAGTCAACTGTTCCATGCATCCTAAGGTAATTACTGAGTGACCTTCGTGGTCGATTTAGGGTTGTGAGCACGTTTGCTTTCGATGGAGGTAGCCATTTCGGGGTCACTTTTTTACCGCATGTGACAATGTGAATGCACGTGAAACTGAATCTCATATATAAAGCATTCATATGCCTATACGCAATATGAAATTTTCAATAGAATCTTGCTGAAAATATTCTGACCTTCGGCAACAAAACTTCGCAAAGATGAGAGATCGTGACCAGTATGAACGAATTCCGAAGATAGAAGGAAGTGGTCAATTATGAGTCGATAAATCTGCAGCCCTGCTGAATGAGTATCGTCTTTCCAGCGCCTATCCACAGAAAAATATAATGCGTTTTCTTGACCAAGGCTGGTCTGGAGAGCGCGTCTGACGTGTGGTAGACACGTGCTCTAAAGTGAACATGGCTTGCCGTCCGTAGGTTCGACTGACTCGTGAGCTGGACCGAATAACAAGAGACACTCGCATGGCAAGGTCCTTTGTTTTATCGAGTTGGTTCTATCGCATTTACCGTTTACTCTACATAACATAAGTCTGCCTGAAGTTGACTTATACATTCACATGTTTTTATTTAACATAATGTATCTAGTGTTGAGCATATTACACTGAAGAGGCTCTTAGAAGGCCGCAGTTCATGGTTATTAGGTATGCATATACTTTCCCAGTAAGCGTTGCGCAGGTGGGTTGTCTTCTGTTGTGGCAATCTACGATGGTGCTCATGCGCGCACTGTTGACCCAGGCCATGCTATTTATATGCGCGCAGACATCGTAAAAGCTGGCGAGAATTCTAGCGGAGGTCTGGTTTGATGAAAACCGTAGAAATTGCAGACTTATGTGAAATGTTATTCACACGAGTTAACGGGTCCGAAACGTAAGCTAGACAGCGCAGGACATGATATAGTATCTCTGTTGCGTCTTAACTTTTTTTTTTGGCACTGTGAACACGTCTCAGAAACAGAGCCAGCAACTGACCCACGTTGCCGCGCTAAATGTTTGGGGAGCTGAAAGTAAGTGGTCGTAATTGTCGCGTTGTTTTGAGAACTCGTCGTGAACCTTTTTATTTTTTGCTGCCCAATAATTAACGTCGCTACGTGCTAACATGAAGCAGACTTATTATTTTTTCTGCTTGCACAGGATGCCAAACGTGTTGTTCCCGTGCTTCGTGCAAAGCATGGAGATACGACACCACGTGGCCATATGGTGCGCCATCAGCGTCACCTTAGTCTGGGTCGTCTTCCGCAAGGCCCACCACGCTTGGATACTGCAGAATTTCTTGGGCTCCAGCTTTGCCCTCAACATCTTGCGATGCGTCCACCTGCCAAACTTCAAGGTGTGCTTCCATGTAAAGTTTGTTTTAAATACATTTCAGATGACTTCAAGAAGCCGTTCGACAAACTGGAAGTTCATTAATGCACGCCAATCGTAAATATATGGGCTGCAGCAATTAAGCCAAGTGTATACAATGAAGCATATTTCAAGCAAAGCACACAACTGAAAACCAAAAGAGAAGGTTTCACATGCGCATCGTAAAAGCGGGAAAATTTTGTATGATTTTTTTTGCCCAAATATTTCTTTTCTGAAACGTTGGATTGAGTCCCATCACACTGTATTTTGCGTCGTGAAAGTATCAATCTGCTGAGAGAATGCGCCTGAGGGAAAGATAGCATTTATTTGTGGCTGATGTCAGTGAGACTCATCGATGCTCGCGCACACCTTTATATGCACATGCTGTCATTGTGGAGTGGCGAATTGCATGACTATGCAACCACATTGCGCAAACCAGCCCAGATGTGCTTTGTTCTCTTGCAGATTATTACGTTCATATCCATCCTCATTTTCTTTGACGACATATTTATGGTGTTCATCACATCGTTAATTTCGGTAAGTGGGCGACTGACGCATATAAAAAGTTATGAATGCTGCTGACTTCCTACCTGTTAGACTACAACGTTTAGTCGGTGCTTGCGAACTTGTGTTAAAAGTATGCTGTAAAAATACTCTCCCATACTTTATGAGCACGGAGCATCACACATTCTTTAAGGAAATCAAAATGTGACTTCCGCATTTCTGTGTTTCTTTAATTGAGTACATGCTTCATGACAAAGTGCGCTCTGGCGCTTCATTCAGCAGCAGTATTGGCATCTAAAAGTTTATGCAATTTAAATGAATTGAATGAATGGGACGGATATGTCTGAAGTAGAACAAGCATAATTACCCGATTAAGGGTGGCAGGCTGAGCTAGTTGGTCTTGTAGTGAAGGCTGCGCTATAGTAGCATGTGCTTTACGCAGACGGGAGGAGTGTTTCTACAAGAATTCGAAGTATGGCTAGTTAGTTGAGCAACATTCGCAGAAGAAACAACGGAGAAGCAGGACCAATGAACGACCAAACAAAAAGGGTTGTGGTGCTTTCTTTAACGCGAAGTATTCCTTGCCTCATTCTTCGCACCTTGCGGTATCTAGCTAGGTAAGTTTTTGTTTCACCTGGCTTTAATAAAAAGAAAATGTGTGATCAACACAGAATTCAAACCTATGATGTCGAACGCAGCGACTCGGTGATTAATTAGGACACAATAGTGTTTTTTTCCTCCTTGCACACTTCTCTCATTCCAAAGCCAGCTGGCTCTTTTAACCATACTGGCGCCTGCGTCCCGTGCTACTTTCTGCTAGGTAGCGCTACGTAGAACTCTGCGGACTTCATGATGGCCATATTTAATCCCGTTTGAACGTTTTTTTCTCCGGAGTACAAATGCTATCGTCGTTTCAGCATACACCGTACGACATTGCCATAGGTGCGTACGACTGTATAGCACGAAGTCACTGACGACGTCAGAATCCGTGTTTTTTCTCGCCTGCGCCGTCGTCCACTACCCATATCAAACCCAACAGTCACCATGCCGCAAGTTCGCGTCGTGTGACCTGAGTAGGAATTGTGCGGTTGCCGCCGTACGATTCTCTTCATCCCGGTCCGGTCGTCATCGTGCGGCTGTCGTCACCCAGGCGTACGCTCGCGACCCACACACATTCATCACATGAAACTACTCACTGCAGACAAACACGTTGGTCCATCTGGTATCGCTTCGCCGAACCCCAAACAACAATGCTGGATAGCAAGGTACCTGCACAATGCTTCGCATAACGTCGATTCTCACAGTGCGTGAGACCTGCACATTTCCCCCCCTCTAGTCCACGTAAAATAGGCACCAGTACGATTCATACGCTCAGCAAACTTCCTTTGTCCCAGCATTGCAACCAGCCAACGCAGAACTTCTGCAGGCTCCTTCAGGTTTGGCAACAAGTTGTCTTTGTGGTATGGACGCCAAAGAACGCAACACCCGAGACCCCAACACAATAATAACCCAATACAAGGACGTAAGAGCAACACAATTCTAAATTTCATGCAGTGGTTGCTTCATGGTGCACCATCCTTATGGATCAATATCTTACGGTATAATCCTAAGCTTCTATTCCGCGAGACGGCGTCTGTTCAAGTGGGCGACCAGTTCATCGGCAACATTGCTTGTGTTGCTTCTTTTCTTCCGCGCAGAAAGACGTGAGCGTGATGGAGAGCGTCGCGAGAGGCGTGCAAGACCTGCCCGTGCTCATGCGCGTGCCACTGTTTTTCACCGGGGACGCGACCGTCTGCAGAGCTAACTCGATGATGCTGGGCTACGGGGACATTGCAATTCCAGGTGACTCTACCAGCTTCATAGCGCCAGACGACTTACATGAATCCTATGGGATTCCACGTGGGCCGCGCATGCTTCACGATCCTCTTTCGTAGTTCATGAACCTCCATTCTCCATGCTATGTTTTGTACCGCACCTTCTAGGTTTTGCTATCGCCTACTGCCGCTACTACGACGTCATCGTCAAGAATAGACCATGGTACTTCCTGCTCGCGATTACATGTAAGTGCCCAGCTAAGGCTAGGTTAGAAATGCTGGCTCCATTTTCTGGAAAGTTAATTGCAACGTAATTACCTCCAATTGCCTGCTTATGTGTAGGGGAGCAACTTAAGCGCTTAAAGATTGATGCTCTTGAAGCGATTCAGAACTACCTACATTCTACGGTTATACGTCAATGAAGTTCGGGAAGCCTCTCACTGCTGCCGTTTAACTTCAAATATTCACAGGTTACGGCGCGTCTTTGGTGTTCACGTTCTTCATGGGACACCTCATGAACACTGGTCAGCCAGCACTTCTCTACCTCGTTCCTGGCGTATTGTTGCCCACCATCCTGCTCGCTTGGTATCGCGGTGACCTGAATAACTTCTGGAATGGGGAATTCGTGAGTAATCCCGAATACAAGTTTATTCCGCGCAAATATATTAGCCACATGCGCAAATGTGAGCTTAACATCATAAATACAAGACATGAGCAACAGTTTTAGACATAGGAACCAGTGCCTGGTGGGCTGCGAACAAAATAGAATTTATTGGGACGTACTAAGAAAGTTATTTGCTTCTTTAATTGTAGTTAACCGGTGGACAATGCGACGTAAGGAGGTGTGCTAGTAATAAGCTCCAGGGAGCATTACTTAACGCTCGAAAGCAGCATTTGTAACGAGCGTACTCGAATGTTATTTGCTTTCATGAATGGCTGAGACTTGTGTTTTGGTGACTTAACATAAAGATTGGCACGCTGCAGATTGCGATCAATTTCGCTGGGAATACATTAGAAGATACGTTTAATGACGAAGGCGTCGCCTTTACAGTTATCACTTCTTGTGTTAAAGGCGTTTCATGGAGATAAGCCTCGATCTACTGACGAGTGCTGAGCATGCCATATCCACAGTGGCGCGATTATCGTAGCTTCTGAAAAAAAAGTTCTGCTGGCGAGATGCAGCGTCGCTAAAGCTTGTAGCACTAGTTTCTTTTTCCGCAGTCCACCGAAGTGGACTGGGGGAGTGGACGCTCCGCTTCCGAATCAAGCTTTTATTGCCTGCAGACAGTTGAGAAGATATTGACACGTACATTGATTTAGACGTTCTGGCCGTTTTTACACTGGCGGGACGGTATTCAATACGGTGGCAAAAGTTAATTGTAGTGGGCAGCACACCAACGGGCACACCAACGAGCGCACTACTTCCTTGAATGGCCGACCCTACTGCTTCCGCGGACACACCGCAACGTGTGATGTTTACAGAGGAAGAAGTGAAAAGGTAGCATGCCGAAGCATGGTACGAACGTGGCGTCAGCTGCACAAGGAGAGTAGGTGGCACGAAGCGACCAAAATGTAGCTGCGCAGCGTTAACTGATGGCAACCCTGGCCAGTGGCGTAGCCAGGAATATTTTCCTGAGGGAGGAGGGGGAGGGGCGCACAGACACTGACTGTAGGAGGCAGGCGGGGTAGGCGGATTTGTCGCACGTCGTTTTGTGCCCGGTATTTCTGGTGCACAAATTCCGGGTCAGGTGAGGGCGCATGCCCCGGCGTGCCACCCCCTTCCTTATCCCGGCTTTGCTCATGGCCTTGACCGAAGTTGCAAAGAGCACTGCGGCTGAGGCGAATCAGTAACGTCCAGCTTCTTCCAAAACATTGCACGTGTGCAGAATACACCGTGTACTAGTGTATGCTAGTGTTGAGTGAGATTCAATGGAATTCGAGTTACTTTTTCGCAGAAGGGTTGAAAATTGAGGTCGTTGGCAGATAGAAACTTTTAGAGGAAACATTTTTTTTCGCTCTTTTGAGTGACAACTTTCCCCGGAGTCTAAAACCATGAGTCCGCGGTGATGACGCTGTGCACCGTGTTTCACGTTGCCACCGTACATATGCTCATGGTGTCAGTAGTAAGAAAGCTCTGATCTAATGGAGACATTGCACGTGCCATGCGACGTGATTCGCAGGTTCCCAAGAAGGGACTGATGAGTTCTCACCAGGACGTGTGCGTTTCGTCGAGTGAGCAGTTCCAGATGATCCAGGGCCGGGGCTTGCTCTACGTGACGACCCCGTTGTTCGCGTGGCTCGCGGTGCCGTTGCCGGTATCGCAGAAGGCCTACGACGCGAAGTAGAGCTGTCCCTCTGGCGGGCTGAATATAGGCTGCTAGAGTGACGGACATTAGCGTGATAACTGCTAAGCAATAATATCCACCGAATAGGAGAATGAGTCCGGGAGCTTGTTCTTTGATCTTCATACCTACAGTAGCCGGAGTGAGCCATCTCTTGACGTGTGGAATACCTTGCTTTATATTTTGTTATGTCTTTAGTGACGAGGTGCCCTCGTGCACATGTTTTCGAACCAAGGTAGACAAACTTATTGGATATCTGAAGTCAAGATAAGGGCCGACAGATGGAAACACAACAAGATTAGAAGATAAAGAAATTTCTGAGAAACACAGCACAAGCGAGGAGATGGGGCAAGGGAGAAATTTCAAGTATGCAGTGACGTATCCAGGCTATATCAAAATAGGGTCAACTGTTCTTTCCTTCTTAAGTAGCCCCGTACCTCAATCGACTTTCCTGTTCGAAATTCAGAATAGGAGAGGAAGTACTTGCTGCAAGTTTGAATTGAAGGATATAGATGACTTTGCTGCGGAAAAAATAAAAATAAGTGTATCGTATGCCACGGTCCATAAACTTTTGCGATTGGAGGCACGCACCGGAACATTGTGAAAAGTTGGCCAATCTAACCTGAATTTACGAAGCAAGGTACGCTCTAAACGAAGTGTTACCAGAGTTGTCAGTATGCGTTCATAAAGGGTAAGAAAACGACAAAGGTTTATTTCCCGAGGTGGAGGCAGTTGTGGTAGTTGCGGTTGTAGTTCCTGAGGTATGGGCTGCAAAAACAGGAAGTTCTGTTTTCTCGTGGCCCACGACATTGCAGCGGCACTTCATCTCCCGGTCCCATCGTGGGCGGAGCCACCGACTTATTTTCGGGAGCCTTCGGCTTTGTGCTCCTCAAAATCTCAGTCCCTCAGGACTCAAATAAAGTTCATATCCGTTGTCTCGTAAGCTATGATTATTGTAAATGGGGCACCTACAACTGAGTGCTGTGAATTTGCGTTGGGCAATCGATGCGTTATTTCTGTCAGCTCCGCGACTAGTAAACTATCGTGTGGCTTAACAAAGCAGCCTGCTTGAACCACGACACAAGCATGGTAAGGAAGTGACGGAAAAGAAAGGCTGCTCCAAACGAATTAGCGCCTTAACATTAGCGCACACACGTGTGCATTAATATTATCGAACAATTTCAAGCTAATCGATGTCGAGTCAATGAAGCGAGGCCTTGTGGTTTGACGGCAACGTGAAGACAACTGTCCTTTAGTGTGCACAAGGTCTTTATAAATAGGGGTGCAGATACACATTTCTCAAGAGTCGCACTAACAAGGCCAGAAGTGAGAGCAATGTGCTTCGAGTTATTGGGCTTTCACTTCCACAAATCATGAGATGCCACACTATTCTGCAATAACCAATGCCCTTCTCTAATAGTGATGTCCTAAGGGGATCTACAAGCGTTCAAACAGCAAAACCACCTTCGTTCTCCCTGTCACGATCTTATTTTTTTACTTTGGCGCGTGCACTAAAAGGCACCAAATGTTTATCTTGGTAGTGAAGTCTACCGAGCGGTTTCTTATATCAAGTTCCCATGAGATCAACAGGATGTTTGCAAGAAGAAAATGCAGTACAGCACGCATGAGAAATCGCCCCGCATCCTTAACTTCCCCCTCAATAAAGAAGAAATGTAACTAACTCTCCAGTTTAGTTTTGCCACTTCTTTATCATATGTCACTTTCACTTCTTTTTTTTTCATTTACTATTTTTTAACCAGGCATGCGAATTTTCAATTCCCCGCGAAAACCAGTTCCCTGCGAATTAGTGCCTTACCTCTTGCTTTGCTTGCATATCTTGTTTTGCCCGTATTCAGTGCGATCTCTCTTCATTGCATAGCATTCAACGCTATGGCGTTCGATCGTCCAGCTTTGGACGTTATTTCAGCTTATGGGCCACGAGCCATAAGCATATTCATTTTGAAAAGTAAGAGTCCTTAAGTAAATGGTGACTAACTGACATACAATGCCGCCACTGTATGCACTTGTTCTTTCATTTCGTGACGTATTTAGCCGCCTTGTTGGAAGAACGCCTGCGGGGAAATATATGCACCGTGGCAAGCAGCAGGTGTTTGTCAGGCAGCAGGCATTGGTGAGCTCCATAGCGGTCAAGGGCGCCGTTTCGACTTTCGTATTTGGTGGCGATGATACCAAAGCAGTGGGCGGTGCTCCGACGAGTTGTCTTCGTGGCTAGGCGGCGACCTCTGCCTTCACCGCGCTCTGGATCTCGTTCATCGTGAGCTGGGCGGACTGGTCGATGCGCTCCTTGACGTTCGGGTTCACAGCGATGCCTTCGACGATCTGCCATTCCTTGTTCTCGATGCGGACGGGAAAGCTGTAGACGATTCCTTTGGGCACGCCGTACGCACCGTTGCTGACCACGCCCATGGAGACCCACGTGCCTTCAGGAGTGCCCTGTGGAATGGAGTTCACCGCTTGTTTAGTCAGAAAATTGGGGCCAAATTTTTTTATCAGTCGCCCATGTTGATAGCACGTTTACAAGTCATATTTCTGTTATTGGACAAGCGGAAGTGGAATGAATGAATTCAGATGTAAGGTGTAATACTAACGCCATTTCTTTTCGCGCACCGTGGTTGCTTAGTGGCTATGGTGTTGGGCTGCTGAGCACGATGTCGCGGTCACGGCGGGCGCATTTCGATGGGTGCGAAATGCGAAAACACCGGACTCCTTAAATTTAGGTGCACCTTAAAGAACCGCAGCTGTTCCAAATTTTCATTCCCCCACTACGGCATGCCTCATAATCATATCGTGGGTTTGGCACGTAAAACCCCCATAATTTACTGGCGCCATTTTTGTCTGCTATCGCTGGTGTTCATGCACATATAGTATTCAGCAGTTAAAACCGATTCATCCGGGTAACCATTATGTTGATATGCAGCGATTGGTCAAAGACCCACGACTTCACTACCCTGGACGGCATCTAAAGGGTGCCAGAACCACGACAGGTGGCGTGTTAGTCAATACACAAAAGTAAATTGATAAAGACGTGGAACAAAAACATCTCGAACGTGAAAAAAAAAGCCCTCTATGCTGCCCTCTGTGCATGCGAGGGGAGTATAACTGTAGCTTTTTTTCCCATTTAAAGCAGGAGACCCTATTGTGTTATGTCGACGAACGGCGGGCTATATGTAACCCCATATTTTGTGCCGAAACCATCTCTGTGGGTTATTTGTCCACCTGCATATCCAGCGCTGCGCGATCAGGGCCATAGAGATTTCTGCAATAATTACTAAGGACCCCCCCCCCCCCCCCCCCCGCCTTGGGCACTAGTTTGGCTGTGCGAGCGTTCAGCCATCATGGGGAATGGTGGTTATTACATAGATTTGTCTGATTTTCGTGCAAATGGCTTCGAACGTTTGTGCACCTTCGCTTGTTATCTGCCTTCATTGATATAAATTTCAAAACAATCTATGCCTTTCTAAATGTAGAAGTCGACAAGTCTGCCAGCACGCATAATCGCTAGTAATCACGTGGTTCCGCCTGCCAAGGTGGCAAAATTGAAACGCGCCAAGAGTTTTATCGTTTTGTTGGTTCCTCGAGCTGGCTTGTCCGAGATTAATTTTTATGCGCGTTCGTGCCACTCGTCGGCGCGTTAATCAAAGGCGCAATGGTTTAAATATCGAACTTCTTTGCTAGAGCTCTTGTGTTCTAGTCCCGCCGTCAAACAATGTCAGTAATGTTTTTTTACTAGCCTATTACGCGGTACCTTGTTGAATAGGAGGAGTTTGCAAAGTCACGAAGCAGTTTGAAGCCAGGATGACGAAATCAAGGCAAATTGATGTACCAAACAACATTCCCTTGCTGGCTGAATCAACCGGATGGCAGATCCCGTAGACCTTAGTGCCAAAGTACCTTCTAATAATTTTTGTATGAAACTCTGTGTGCACGGCAATGCTAGTCTGCTCAAAATTAGCAGTCGCTCAATGCCTTTATAGGTAAAGTTTCGAACGTGGGAAGTTTAAGGAAAAGTGTTGTGTGTTACTATATCTGCGGCGCCTGCGTTTCGTGCGCTTTGAGAAGAGCGTTAGAGAAGAGATGATATGCGCTACTGTCTACTTTACGGAAAGAATGATCACGCCACCATTTTCGAATTCTGCATCACCCATACAAAGCTTCCATTTGTTACTATGCTTGTTATCGTTTGGTTCTTTTTGGTTAGCGCAGCTGCGCACGCAGGTTTATTACGCCACGTAGTAGGTGGAGCGTCTGGGAAAATGAATATTCGAGACCTCGTCTACAGTGTTTCCTTCTTGTCACGTGTCCGTTTTCGTGTTTTGAAACGTGTCCGGCAATTGCCAAACACGCCCTAGGCGAGTGATTTCGAGTATTTCTCCCACCTGCCACCAGTCGCGCATGTGGTCGCAGGCCGCCTTGCCCTTGGAGAGGGACGGGTACTTGGAGCGTGCGTTGTGCACTTCGCGGGCGCGGTTGTTGACGATTTCGATGAACTCGCCGCTTAGGTACGTCTCGTCCTTGAGGGTCTCGGTGACCGGGAGCAGGGCGTCTCGGTGCAGGAAGAGGGCGTTGTAGGCGTCCGGCACTCGGCCGCGACCTCCCCAGACGATGACGTTGCGGACCTTGTTCGGCGCCACGGCAAGCTTAGATGCGATCTGGGCGAGCGCCTGGCGGCGGAAAGGTTCATGCCGATATTGCCGCGTCGCAGTCTTGTGTAACGCCGTTTTTCAACGGCTAGCGTAGAATTCAGTGTTGCGAAAGTGTGTTCTCGGCCATGGGCCATGTTCAGGAGGGAGGTGACAACTTCTTACATTTTTTTATTTTGATCCGTGCTTCGAGAATATTTTGTAGAGGAACGTGTAATTAGATGCTTGGCATTTTGACCTTGCTGAATTCATCGAGTAATTTTGGCGCGTAAGGCAGACAATGGCCATTTATTACTTTCTCCATATGTTGGTGCATTGACACTTATCCGCAAGTTCATGGTCAGTCTGGTAAGAATTATTGACCACAATATTTCTTTAGAAAAAGACGCGAAAGTCGTGCTTTTTCCTTTACTGCATGCTTTTGCTATATGTGTGCGAAAAATAAGGGTAATAGCTGTAATACTCCAGTCGATAGACCATCTTTAGTAGCAATTTGTTGTTTTGTGGAAAGGTGTGAAAATGATGCAGTACGAACATTCAATGGGTAACCTAAATAATGGCTATGTAACAAGCATGTGAATGTATGTATGGAAAACTCTGATATGGGAAGCGATAAATATGTACGGAGCCAAATTCACGAAGAACGAAATGAATAACTTCACCGTCCGTCATTCCTAACGCGATTAGAGAAGTCACATAGGATTTTCTTTTTCTCAGCATCAGTGATGTTGAAGAAGACCCCATACCTGGTTGTGCTCGAGCCTTGTGAGCGCAGTGATGTTGCGGCTGTCTACGGAGGGCGCACTTTGGATGCAGGCGTATGCGTTGATTTCAACCTGGCAGCCGCAGACGGCCACCTTGACAGACTTCTTGGCGTACTTCTCGAGGGCGGCGCCATAGCGACGGAAAAGCTGGACCCCTTGACTGGCGGGCGCGTCTTGAGCCTCGTACAGCAGGAAGGCGGCGTCGATGCCTGTGAAGGCCGAGTCATCCACGGTCGTCATCAGGACCTTTAAAAATAAACACCAATGCCAGTGGCTCATTTTCAGCTGTTTTATTATGCATGAAGTTCCTGGGCAACCTGAAGAGTCGTGGTCGAGAGAAAAAAAAAAAGATATGGTGAGGCTACCATTGTCAAATCGCGGTGGCTGTTGGGCTCTGGAGGAAACGTTATCGCAGCTTCCGGCAAGAAAATTTGTGATGTAGTGAACGATAAAAATGGGCCTTTGTGTTATCCATAAAGCGCGGAAGCAATGCGGTTTGCAATGTGTTAACATCGTAGGCAGCCTGCTTTGTGACAACTTAACTATGTACACCTTGCTAGTTGAGCTTAGAATCGCATTTGGTGTTTTCTCTCTGAATTTGGCTTTCATGGCCGCCATTTTATCAATACCCCCATGGTATTGCCAATGCGAACCTCAAACCTCACCAGGGTGCCAAACGAGGGCGTGCTTCGCCGCGTCGAGTGGCCCCGTCGTTCATTGAATCGGCCATCCTTGCTGCGCAATGGATGGCGCCACTAACCATGTCAATGGTGGCCAGTCAAGTCTCTCCCTGAGAAGAAATTTTCTTGTACGGGCGATCACCGCTACGCTACATAGCATGCACTCCCTCTGCTGCATACTGTTCGCGCGCTGTAGACATGTGTGCTGTGAACTGCAAAAATCAAGTCACGTGGACGAAGCGAAGTAGATCTGGTGGCGACACCGCTTTTGCTGACTGGCATCTGTAGGGCTTCTCCTGTTTCCGTTCGGGAAGCAAGATTTATAGGCGGCTTGCTTCCCTTGTCGCTTTTGAGTCAGAAGTTCTGCACGCCAATTACATGCAAAAAAGAAACGCCGACTTGCAATGCTTTCTAGCGCATAGAAATCAAAGTGTGCAGATGAAGTCTGCGTGTTTGTCATCAAGCCGTAATATAGTTACGTCTTCAGAAGCAGCTGAAAAACGCTTCGTCAATGACTTGAATCAAAGTTAGTCGCCATAATAACGGGAAACACAAGCCTGGATTCACAAAGCCGTGCCTTTATTTACTCCAAAAAACTCTCACGGCTCGAAGGTATTACGGAGAGGAGATATTGCTGTCCATAGCAAACAGCAGTTCCTGCAATAGCTTGCAGCCATCTATTGTAGTGAGCGACATAATAGCCAATTTTCGGGAGTAGGCGATCCTGCATCAGCACTTCATTAATACTACGGACAGAAGAAGAAAAAGACTACCTGCGGAAAATGGGTCCAACAGCCAAAAAAAAAAACAAGAACGGACTGTTGGCGTAACAAGAAAAAATCCAAAAACAAAGAAAGGCAAGACACTGCATTGGTTGTTTTGTGCTAAAAAAGGTGTGAAAACGAATATTAAAAGTTAAGTTGCTAGCCTAGCGCTGAGTCTTTTGACGTTTTCCCTTATTTTCATGCTATAGTGCTTTCTCCTGGAAGCTTTTCTTCCAGCGACCAACGACAACGATGTTTGTACAAGCATGAAGCATTGCAAATACGGCCAGTTATTTTACGAGAAAGTTGCATATGTACAGCAAGGAAGGAAGCTCCATGTATTATCGGGCAATAATTGGTTTTATATGCTCTGCTGCACGAAACGACAGGAGAAATGAAGAAAACAAATTAAGTTCTAGAGTATGGCGGGCCAGAACCACGACATGATTATGAGGGACATCGTAGGGAGGGGGCTTCGAAATAATTTTGACCGCTTGGAGTTTTTAACGTGCACCCAATGCGCGCTAAAGGAGCGTTTTCGCATTCCGCCCGCATCAGCAAGCGGCAATCGCGGCTGGGATCCAACCCTCGAGCTCAGTAGCGCCGTTTGGGATATCGCGGCGAGTCAAGAAGCGAAGAGTACGAGGAGTAAGACACGAGCTGACATGTCAGGGCCCACCTGCCTCAGAAGCGGATAAGTGCAGTCCAGCAGCTCGAGCACGAGACCCTCGAGCATGCCCATTGTGCCCTTGGCGTCCAGGAGGTGGAGAATGATGGGCTGGTCGTAGCCGAACACGTAGCCCTGAGCCACGGCTGTCGCGACGGTGTGCGCCATCGGGTTGGTGGCGTTGGTCACCAGCACACGCAGGTGATCCTTCTTGCGCTCTGCCTTGTCCTCCGCGACCACGATGGCGGATTTGGTTTGCGGCTGCTGCTGCGCCTCCTGCGTGTGCTGCGCCATGCCTTCCTCGGGTGCCCCACCGCGACAAACCGCGCTGCTTCCGGGACCGCGACAGCGGCTCGTTTCTTCTCAGTCAATGTCGGGACACCCTATTGGCTGCGGTTGTGGTGATGGCAATGGCGGTTGGTGTTTGTGAACCACGCTAATGAAAATAAAAAAAGGAAAAAGAAACAAGGGGAGGGGTGACGTTGTATATGTACAAGAAAACAAGGCTGGCGCGAATTTCCCAGTTAGAACACTATGTGAAAGCATTATGTGCCACCGTATGCGGCGTCATGTATGATGCCGCACACTGCACTATAGCAAAGCTAAATGTCCGCAATCTTCATTTTAGCTTTGCTTGTTCAAGCTCTGCAGAGTTGTCCCTTTCATTGCTAATGTACAAGTTCATCTTAGTTGACGGGTGTCTATCGCCACTACAACAGCGCCGGCAGCTTTGTCTTTCTCTTTATTTAGTTTGCTGACATCTACCTTAATAATATAAAATTACTTTCACTTCGCATTTTATATGCTACATTACTAGATGATCTGCGGATTCTCCCAGTAAACATCATTGTTACGACAGAATCTTCAAAGAGTGAAGAAAAGTCAGGCGTTGGTATATTTGCCCTTTTTCTTGACCTGCTTTTTTCTCTTCGACGGCCGGTTATATATCCATATGAACGAATTCATGGCAGTGGAACTGGCCTTACGCAATTGATATCAATCATTTATGATGATCTCTTGCTCTGTCTTTGTGCTCATCACTGCTTCTGGTGCTCTTATGTATGAGGACTTTTCATTCATTGGTACCTTGACATTCGGGCGTTCGTTTAGTTTGACTACCTGGGTTTAAAGGAGAATTTATCAATCAAGTTGCAGCTTACTTACCTAAGGTTTCTATCCACCAAATCCTTCCATATTGTTGTTTGCTTATGTCATTCATGGAACACATTCTATATTCTGGCGCAGATAATATTGCCAAACGCGAAAAGTTGAAGTGTCCAACACGAGGCTGTGTTTTAGCATACCTTCGCTGAATTTCTATATGCACAAATCGAGACTGGTTCTCTTCCCATTACGCTAAATATGCGGCGAGGTAGAGGCATTAAATTTTTTTTGTCCTGTCGAAGGAGAACGAGGGAGAACAGAACTCCGACATTGATAAAGAGTTTATCGAAGCAGAAATAATAGCAATCCTGCGCAAACACAGCGCCAAATCCACACTAGGCCCAGGCGCCATTACGAACAAGACAATCAGAAACCTGAACGACGTGTCCATTGGCAAACTGACAGAATATATCAACGAGTGCCGGTAACAAGGAAATATACCACAACAGTGGAAGACGGCACAAGTCGTCCTAATACCAAAGCCTGGCTAACAAACACAATTCAGGAATCTAAGATCCATATCGTTAAGGTCCTGCGTGGTCAAACTAATGGAGCCTGCTTTCGTTGCCAGACTCACCAGCTACATAAAATACAATGACTTACTCCCAAACACGATGATAGGATTCTGAAGAAACCTGTCTACACAAGACACCATGCTGCAACTGAAACACCAAGTAATCGATGAACCAGGGAGATCGACTCGATTCATTCTCGGGCCAGATCTCAAGAAGGCATTCGGCAATGTCGCACAAAAAGCCACATTGCACCAAATCGACAATCTTGGCTTGGACGAGTGGGCGTACAATTATATCCGAAACTTCTTAACGAACAGAGAAGCAAAAATCGCGGTAGGAGGCCCCACATCCGAGAAAGTGCCTATTGGCAGTTCTTATTAACTTGATTCTTATTTCTCTTAATTTTCAATTCAGTGTTTAATTTGATATTGTTTTGTGTATACATCTCCCTAAAAATAGACTTTGCATTTTTAGCTGACAACTTGGAAATTCAAGAGAGAGAGAGAGTGCGCTCCTAATGAATCCTGGACATACTTTACCGACAGCATGCACAGCATGCTACTGCAGATGAAAATGATGAAACATTAGATATGCATAGTGCACTTCACCACTACTGGTACACAACACTCAGGGAACACGCCACAATACACAACTAAAACATCTCATTGAGACCAATGTCTCTAAGAAAGGTTAAAGTTACTTGTTAATTCAAATTGTTATACACTTCGTCCTTGTTACCTCTCCTAACCACCCAATTTATGGCCGACTTCCCACTGTGGGTAGATACCACTGTCAATCAGGAGACCGCCACAACCGCTACGAGCAGCAGCGGCAGCAAGATTGTGATTGTAAGGGTGGATGGTGGAGAAGAAATCATTAGTGAAGTTGATGGCACGTGCCTTAGTCTAGGTGAAAGGGGAAATTCCAACTGCTACGAATAGTTAGTCCACGGAAGTAACCTCTCCCGTACACAGTTCCTTCTTGTGTTGAAAATGTGTTACGAAAGGAACAATTTTGTGAAAGTGCCGAGGTCCAACACTCCAATTTAATGACTACCGGAAATTCGCAAATTATCAAAACCAAATTACAGCGCTTTTTTACAATCGATACAAGTAATTAGCCACGGCAATTGAGAGAGAGAAGTCAAGTGATGCATCTGACTAGCGCTACCTCCACTGGGCGCACGCCAAGATGTAGCATCGGACCTAAAAACGCTCATAACAAAGTTTCCGCTTAGCACTCATGCGAAGTGCACTTTTGATAGGCTTAAAAACAAGGCATGTATAACGCGAATACGTAAGACATTAATAGGTAAGAATATCTAATAGCTGAATAGGTAAGACAGGCTAAGCCATAAATACTTTATGCACATGCTCGCGGTGAGAGCGAACAGCGAAGCATAAGAATGGTGGCTACAGCAAGTATGTGTGAAGTGCGCATGAGGCATATATATAATTTATCAGGGAAGGACATATATTGGGCCGCGCAGCCCGCTTCGTTGAGAATCATTCCTCTCGTTGCATCACTCCTCCCGACACCACTGCATACAGAAATAATAAGGTCCCAGCACCATGTTTTCTCGTGCGCATTTGTCATTTAAATGCATATAGGATAGCACAATGTACAACAAATATGTCGTGCATCGGACAAATCCTGGCATGACGAGTAATTGGAATGTTGTTCTAAACTACCGATAGTAATTGCATATGCCTGTCACTTCGGCCGAGTATCGCGAAGTGCCTCACACCAGATGCCCTGTTTACTTGCTCAACACGCTTCATTTACACAATGTAAAAAACAGAATATGGGAGGATTGTACAGCTCGTTATAGTGTATTTGTACCGGTAATAACGTGAAGCTGATGGTTCTCGAATAACCCAATTCCCGGCACAAAGCTAGCGAAAAGCAGTTATTGCGTTTCCAGGATTGTCAGACGTCCTTGGCCTTGCGTTTTGTTGGCTTCGCCACAGGAAAGGCCTGCCTCCTCTGTTCACAGAGCGAGCTCTGTGCAGATCTCCATAGCCTCGTCTCGTTCCCGCTCGAGGTCCTTGGCCGACTCGGCGATGCAGTTCCGTAGATTTTCGTTGACAGAGATTCCCTGTACCACTTTCCACGACCGAGAGTGGTCGATGAACACCGGGTACGAGAATACAAGGTCGGGTGGGACGCCGTAGATACCGTCGCTGAGCACTGCCATGGTAACGAACTGACCCGCCGGCAGACCAATCCACCAGTCGCGCATTTGGTCGCAGGCAGCCTTGGCCCGAGACAGGATGCCAGGATGCTTGGTGAGTTTCTGTACGAGGTCCTCGCGAATCTTGACATCCTCTGGCAGTCCTTCGTCCAGGTAGTCGCGGCTCACTAGGTCCGATATCTTATATCGTTTCGCCTTCTTGATGACAACGCTTCGACTGTAGTCCGGCAGGAGCGTGTCGCCACGGTGACCCCAGACGATCATGTTGACGATCTTGTTAGGAATGACGCCCAGTCTCTGGGACAAGAGTGTGACAGCACGGTTGTGGTTGAGCCTGGCGAGACCCGTGAAGTTCTCGTAAGGAATGTTTTTTGCATACCTGAAAAATAGTGAGATAAATAACAAGGAGGCCTGGTTCCAACAACTTGTAATGTTGTGCCATGCTTGACTTGCTTATGGTACAAGTAATCCCCGCTATCACGTTTAGGATGCCAGGTTGCTATAGTCGCGGCTATACAATTTGAAAAGGCTGAGATAAATACAACTTGCGGATCTTAGGTATAAATTGCCGCCAGTAAACGCATAACATTCTTCTTATAAATTTAGCTTGTCGAGAGTAGGATTTTCCACAATACCTGTAACTATACTACGTTACACACTTGTAAGCCGCGAATTAAAATATATGAAAGGTAAAACTCGCGAACTCTTATAACAGTGCGCCATTTGGGTAATAGTTTTCTAGTCGTCACACGCTAGCTTATCTTTGTACTTTGAATGTTTTTTTTAAACCCTGCATGATGTGCTTTCTGCATGTGTGTGCAGAAAGCACACACATGCAGTTTTTCCAGTTTTCTTCGTGATTTAATCCGCAAGTTTAGATTCTGTTCTTGTTCAACCATGTACCCACCCCCTCTGTAACGCCCTAAAGGCCCTGAGGGTAAATAAATAAATAAATAAATAAATAAATAAATAAATAAATAAATAAATAAATAAATAAATAAATAAACAAATAAATAAATAAATAAATAAATAAATATCATCTTCAGCAGCAACGTCCACTCACAACCATTTAACAAGAATAATGTTCAGATCCGTTATAGTTTGTATGTGCTCTGTCTCTTGCATTCGCTTTTCTCCAGCATAATGTATGAATTTGTTTGAACACGTTATTGATGGCGGGGAAAAGCGAATTTCTGACATCAGCAAGGCATGGAACCTGATTGCGAATACGGCAGTTGCATTTAATGTAGAACACATACCTACTTCATAAGTAGCTGTGCTATTTATAACTATAGTTACAGATTCAAGAAGAGACAGCTGACAGCTAAGAAAGTCGAGATGCCTCACCGGGTGCAGACGTAGGTGTTGGTGTGAATAGGGTGACCAGAAACGATCACTTTCACCGTCTTCTTAGCGTGAGCCGAGAGTGCCTTGCCGTGACCGGCGTACGTCTGCACACACTTTTCGAACAACGCTCGATCCCCATCCACGGGCACCGAGTCATTCAGGAAGGCCACGTCGACGTTCAGGAAGGCCACCTCGTCTTCTCCGGTGAACACTACGTGCTTGAGCAGTGCGAACGAGCAGTCCTCGATTTCCATGGCGATGCCGTGCAGGTCTGATATATTCTCGCTCTCATCATACAGGTGCAGCACAATCGGCTGGTCCCCACCGAAAACGTCGCCACGCATCATCGGAATAAGCATGCGGTACGATAGCTCGGTCGTCACTGCCGTCACCAGGACTCGTATGGGGTCCTTGGGGACGACCGGCTCCTGCTGCCTCACCACGACGTGGGACCCGACTCGGCTCAGAAACTCTTGCTCGCTCATGGCTGGAAACGTCTTGCTCATGGGCGTCGAATGGCCCGAGAGTTGCTTTTCCACCTGTTGGTTCACCGGCAAGAGCAGTTGCTGATCACTTGACAGTAACAGGCGACCAACGTTTGCCAGTTTGCCCAGATTTCAGTAGCCGAAACGGCGACAAACAAACAAACAAACAAACAAACAAACAAACAAACAAACAAACAAACAAACAAACAAACAAACAAACAAACAAACAAACAAACAAACAAACAAACAAACAGACAAACAAACAGACAGACAGACAGACAGACAGACAGACAGACAGACAGACAGACAGACAGACAGACAGACAGACAGACAGACAGACAGACAGACAGACAGACAGACAGACAGACAGACAGACAGACAGACAGACAGACAGACAAACGAACTAACGAACGAACGAAATAAACAAGCAAATAAACAAGTAAACAAGTAAACAAGTAAAAAGGAAGCAATCAATCAATAAATCAATCACTCAATCAAACAAACAAGCAAGCAAACGAAGAGACAGACAAACAAGCCAATGAATGCAGCATAAAATTTCGTGTACTTGTCTTCGAAGTCGACCGCGATAGGAAGTTATTTAAGACTAATACTATTCCTTAGGACTACAAGTTTCTGTTAGAAAACACATGAGAAGTCAGGGATACTGTGGCTAAAGCATGGCTACCCACTAGTTCGGTGAAACATGGTGCAAATTCTGAATTAAATGACGTAGAGCAGGGGAAAGAGGTGCTTTGTGGCACTTGAGTGCAAGAAACGTTTCGGCTAATGCATTAGTTCTGACGGATGAAGTAATTGAATATGTACACGCCCTTTTAGCACATCTTCGCTAAGTTACCGGCTCCGAGAAGCCGGTGATTTAACGACCGTAAATTATTTTCTACCAATAAGCTAGTCACTTTGGCTGAGGTCCCGCTTAAGATTATTGGAAGGAGAAACCCTTTAGTCACAGAATAAATTAGTTGACAATGCAATAAAAAGTAACAAATCACGCCCCAGTTCTTTCCGCAAACGTCCAAGTGTGAGGGAGATTGGGAGCTTTCTATCCATTGCAGTACTCGTTCCATCAGCTGTTATCGTATTTATTTCTTTGGTAAGAGAATAAGGTTATGTTATGTGAATTTCTTTATCACGAAAAAAATTCCTGCTGTGATATAGCTACGAGAACCAGAACACTCTTTAGGAATTCACAAATGCAATGGTAAAGTAAAGTGTGTTTTATGCTACAGCCCTTGTGTGGCGGCCTTTTTATTCATAGCACATAACATTCAGTGGAGAAATCGGGTATTTCCATGTAGTGCCGACAAAGCAAACATAAACCATCTTACATGCAGAAAATTCAGCGTTTGACAACATGGCAAAACAGTTCACCTGTTTTACAGAGCGCAGCACTTCCTCTTCAAACTTGGCCACGGGAGCCACTGGCTTGAAGATTAACACACGTTTTATTAATTTTCCTTCATCATAGAACAAATACACCTAAATCGTGCATTAAATTTTTATCTAGTACTATATTTATTGCACTGTTCTTGTACTACACAAGCATGCCTTCCAAGAAAAAGAACACTTTCAAGAAAAAGATAAAAATGCTCTCGCAGTATTGAAGTGTAATGTCAGCCTTGTTAAAAGGTCACCACTATTTTTTTCTAATAAAACAATGTCTTGAGCATCCCACACATGCCACATGAATTCGAAGCACTGCATATTTGCTCTTGCTCCAGACAGAAACGTGCTTCCCGTAATACCCCTTAAAATCAAGTGCAATGGCATCTAACATGACAAGCCAGTACTAGGTGTCTTCATTAATGATTAATTTACGTCCTCTCTGATTCATTATTTTTTCTTTTGTTTCGTGTTAGATTCTTTTTAACTGAATCCCTTTAAATGCAAGCAGAACAACGCCGTTGTTTCGGAAATGTTTGAAAGCCATTATATGGTGTTTTCGAACCTTTACAGCATGCAGTAGATAAAACACCAATGGTTTACTTACACAATACAACCATGACCAAAAGATAGATTCTCACGCTAGCATTCACTCAAAATCTCTTACGAAAGTGCCAGTTGCCATCGCATCGGTGTTTGTTTCATGATCGAGCCGATTGCTGCCATAAGTTACGGGCGCTAGCTGGAACTTTGCCAATGGGAATACGTTCTATGTAAATCGATTTTTTACACACGCCTCCTCAATTCCATGCTTTCCTATATCTGTAGGAATAAAATCACTTTGTGAAGAACGATGGCGTAGACATTTCGTTCCTCTGCGCAAATAGCTCTGTCTAGTCGTTTATTCTTTCTGAACGAAAAGAAGCCTAGTTTATCTTCTAGCGTTTTCTACGCGCCTTAACATGTGCTGAGCAACTTTTGACTAGCGCTCTCAGAGCTAAAGTTCATATGTCGCAGTACGTTGTAATTTCAACGCACTCTAAGAAAGCTCTAGACAACGCGCTTGCTAAGATATCTTGGACCTATAGTGTGACCATAGTGAGCTGCAGAGCGTCTATATTTTTTCATCCCATTTTTCTTAGCGCACTTGAAAACTATAAAGGTTTAAAAGGTCTGAGTACTAGCAGAACCGCAAATATTTCATTTATTCACTGAAAATGGTAAGACTTACGTAACTTAATGCTTTAAATTACCTCTTTCCTTGGGGGCTGTGCTGCTTCCTCCACTTTTGTCCGCGAAGATGTCGGCTTAAAAACAAAATAAAAAGGAATTAGTTGAATATCGACAGGCAGATGAAGAAGCGTAACAAAAAGCCGAAACGTGAGCTTAATAAAGTGCAAAATTGCTATGGAAAGTGAAATTGTAATATAATAAACTTCATCTTGAAGAAGGTGCACGATTGTGGAGTGCGATCATTCGCAACCACGTGAAATGTGCGAACATGTTTACTGTTCAGGCGACTGCGCAGCCGCATTCGGTAGCCTCTCTGCTGTCGCAACAGTAGGTGAGAAGCAGGCACACAGTCGGCGTACGTGAGAGCGGCGCGAAGGAAGAAGCAAATTTAGGTGAGAGTGCATGAACACTTCGTGGACGTGCTCTATAGATGACTTAACGCGATGTGACTTTTGGGTGCTTAAATTTGATGGCACTCGCAATTCCTGAAAGCCATGAATCCTACGTGGAGAACACCTTACTCGCAGCATTTCTGCTGCTGGTCCAAGCACACCTAGGATTCTCCGAAAGAGTTACGGCAGATCACATAGCCACACTGAAATTGCGTCATTGACAAGCATTGTGTATGAAAAAAAAACAACTGAGAAAGCGGTTGGGGCGCATTCTGAGCATGAAGGATGCAAATAGCTAGAAGAGTGTATGACGTCACACAACCAGCTTTCGCATGGAAGCGCTGCGTTCTCTTTCGTGCCCCCCAAAAGCCCACGGGGATGTTCGACAGACTCGATCACGAATGTTTGGCTTTTAGTAGGTTTAGATATGGATGCGGCCTTGTTCGGTTGCTTTGCCAGCCACTTTGTGTCCATTATCTCGCGGTAAGCTTGTTTAGCTTTGGTCGTCTATGCATTCACATTTATTTTCGTTGCAACATGGGAGTGCGGCAGCCGCACGTTCCTGATACATGCGTTTTGGTCTCTTGAAGAGCTTCCACAGAACGCGGTGGTTTGAGACACTAAAACATACCGTAATAAGATCGCGTGCTAGATCGCTATTATAAGCCTTCAGTTCTATTACGTGACGCTCCCTCCTAGCTTCTTTCTTTACTCCAGGCCTTTGGCACAGTGCGAAAAATGATTTCCACTATTTCTCATTAAGTGTTCCGTGTGTAAGACATGAAGAAGGTATGGATCCGATTGCACTAACAGATGGCACGTGCGATATATTTACAGCAGAACATTTCATGACGAGAACTGCATCTGTAAAAGAGGAGGAACGGAAGTTGGGTGCTCTTTTTGGATCTCTTGTGTGTCCGTGCCTTGAGGGGTCGGAAACTGTTGCGCAGCATATAGCGTAGATTGTGCAGCATAGCAGCTAGCATCATCTAGCCAAATTACGTTTGTCTACTGTCGTTATACTTAAATATGACTTCTCATTGTGAGCAATATCACTGATATATTGTAGCCACAGTTTCAAGCTAGAATATAGGACAGTGCCCAGGTAATCTTGCGTCATTGCAAAATATGTGTAACGGTTGCGTATGTCTTTAGATTACTGGAGGCATCACGTCATTTCAAACGCGACATTAAGCACATTATAGGACGACGACTGAACTGACACTAAAACACTTCTTTTAATTTGCAATGGACAATTACTTTTACGCGTTCTGAAGCATAAACCCTTGCATTTATTTTCTAAGCCGCAACAAAGCATCAATGGCAGTTGTTGCAACATATCTAACTCTTACGTGACCTTGTACACTTTGTAATAAACATAAGATAGCCATAGGCGAATATGTGGCAAGCGTGCACCTGTGCACCGTCCATGTCTCTTTCACAGGCGGCTGCTTTCTCAAGCATGTGACAACCTCCGCAATGATCGTAAATAATATCAATTCTTCGAGTAGGGCCGATAAATAATCGCAACTATCGCGGAACGAATCCAACCGGAGTCTTCTGCTTTCGGGAATGCCTTTCTGCATTCACTGTATCCACGTGAACGCAGATAGCGTTCACGTGGACACAGTCACTCTATAGAGCATTCCTTCGAAATTGGCTTCTTACCGTTCTCTTGGAGACTTGCTGTGGTGGTGGCGGTGGTGGCTTGGGCCTCATCGTGCCCGGTTTGACGAAGGGTTCTTCCTCGCTGTTCATCTCGTCCGGTCTTTCCTTGACATGCTTTTGGTGCTTCTCATAAGTAGCGTCTCTTTGCTGCTCCACGTTACTCGACGCAGACGAGCACGACGGACGCTTGTGCTCGGACGTCGTACATTCCTCCTGGCTAGCGCTGAGCTCCTCGGCGGCATCGCAGTGCGCAGAGACGGCGTCAACCGATGCTCCCGGCACCGCCATCGCTGCGGCAGCATTCTCTGTCGTCGATTTTCCGGCAGCGTGGGCTCCGTGCTTCTTCTTGGTGTCCCACTCGTCCGGTATGAGTTGCTCCTGGCTTTCCGGGGCCGCCGCTGCCGCATGTCTTTTTCCCTTGGACTTCGAACTGCGCCGCGACACATTCTCGGCGGACTTACGCGAGACGCCCTCGGTAGAGCGACTCGGCTTAGAAATGAGCGTTGACATCACTCCAGCTGGACGGTGATTCTACGTTGCTTCGCGTCAAGAGGTCCACGTCGGAGCGGCGGCCCCACAGGGGCCCCAATGGAGCGGAGGGCTTCAGCTGTAGTTCTTTTGTTTCTTCTCTGCCTCAAGGAAAAGAGCTCGAGGCTGTGCCATTGATTTCTTGTTCTCTTGTTCCTTAAAAAAATAAAAATAAAAAGAAGACGTGGTCTGCACTTCGTTCTTTTTCCCCTCCTATTTGTACAATTAACACTTATATGCGTTTATTTCTCCATATAACCTTATTTTACTTTAATTGTACAGCCCGCTTCTTGGCCAGTCCCCTGTGGGGGTATGTGCTATATAAAAAAAACCTCCTCATCATCATCGTTCTCGAGTGTGGTTATCTGCCACGTCTAAGACCTAAGAGAAGGCATAGCGACAGGTAGGTAGTTAGGTGGGTAACATCCACCTTGAAACACAAATCGTTAGCCGTGGCTCTGAGTCTTCGAGAGCCTTCGCATCAACGCCGGCAAGATCATCGCCATTCGGGCCATAGTGATCGGTATTTCTTTGATATAAAACACGGTGGCCCTTCTCTTGCGCTAGAGTGTGTTAGAGAGCTGTCATACGAAAAGCAAAGTAAAAGCAATTGGACTATGCGAAAAATCGCCACAAATGGCACAGACTGGACCCCAAGATATCGTTTAGGCTAGAAGAAAAGATTCAACGCTGAAGTATCAGCTTTCTGCAAAGGCTTACGTTTGGAGTGGCGTTTACGCGTCGTTGCTCACGTGCAGTTAATGCATCGCGCTGAGTGTTCTGGCTGTGAGTTTCGGCATGTGCGTGACTATATACACCATGTGTATGTGACTGTCCTTAAGACGTGCAAAATCGACAGAGGTTGACTGATGCATTTCTCCGTCTCGACGGCCAATAGTTGTCAGAGTACTGTTTTATTGAACCAGGTCTGGCATGTCCAGGATGTGATTACACCTTGCCGCTATGCACTTTGCCCGCCTCACTTGTCGCCTTACCCGTCTTGTTCCTCTTCGACTATTTTTTCTCTTCCCAGAGCACGGAAAAATCTACGAGGGCGATATAGAAAGTAATGCCTCCAAGCCCACTACCTTTGCAATTTACTGCAAACATTTTGAACTCTTTATCTTTAATGCACTGATGTTTAAGCTACAGAATGTCGCTTGCTTCACCTTTCTGCATTTTCTTGTTCCAGAGTAATCGAGCGATTCATGGCACCCAATAGTAATGTCCGGTTGAAACAGCGCGCTGTAATTGAATTTTTTGCTCCGGTAGGTTGTGCGTCTATCAACGTTGATCGCCGTCTGACTGTGTTGCCTGTGTTGGGAATGCCCGTGTTTGGGAATGCCTGTGTTGACGTCAGCACTGTAAGGAAGTGGGCAAGGATAGTGAAAAACAAAATGCAGGCGCATCAAATCTCCAGAATCAGCACCGAAGTGGACGGCCCGCAACGGCCTCTGCTGAGGAGCATCAACATCAGGTAGACGAGTTGATTCGGGGCAATCGCAGGATCAAGCAAGACGAGATGGCAACAACACTCGCCATTTTTATTTGTTCAGTGAACCACATCATTGAGCACTTTCTGCGTTACAATAAAATTTGCGATCGTTGTGTACCACGGCAACGGACGACTGACTTGAAACAGTCGAGGAAGCGTATACCCAACGAGCGCGAAGTACAGGGCGGGACAACATATTAGTTACAGCGCGAAGTTCGAATGTATAACCAATATTGTTCTTAAGCAGCGTTTCGCCAGGTTGTCTTCCAAGAAGAAACGAACGATCGCAAGAAGCACCGCGAAGAATTCGCTGTGCTTTAGTTTTCCTTGTGGCAACAAATAAGCAACCGGAATATTTGCCATCTTCCGAGAGAGCTGCACACAAAGCGAGGAGTAATGGAGACTGCGACGAAATGGTGCCCCGGAGCACTCGATGCTGTGAGCAACACGAACGACCCCCACGCCCCACCCCCCTCCCCGAGTTTACACAGCAGGCGCGGTGCTTACCACGCGCGGCACGGCCGATCCTCGCAGCTCGGCAAATATTTGCCGTCGTCGCCGTACTGGACCGCCGGCAGTTCCGGCTGTCGACACTCCGGGGCCGGAGGTGATCGGCTGTTTGAACAGCTTCGTGAAGACCATAAATCCCTCCAGGATTTGTGTTCTGGTGGCTGTGCGCGCTAGGCGCTGTGGCATTTCTATGGCGTTCAACTGCGGAAGGCCGTTTGGCATAATCCCACAAGTGGAAATTTGTGGAGGAGGCTTACCTGTTGTTGTTCTTCCAACGATGATGTCGCGACGTTCATAACTGCCAAGAATGGATTGCAATCGGTGTACATTTCTGATTTATGGCGCATCGTGCGACAGTTGATGTACGAAGTATAGGTGATTGCCGTTAAAAGCCTCTTGTGTGGTTGAACGCGCGCCTTATGTACGACCCAAAACTTGAATTCTGCGTGAAATTAAGGAGTGCTTTGCGGTATCTGTTTATCCTGCAACCAGCAATGACAGATACGCAGCGAATACAGGATTACAGACGGTTTTGCAAGAATGGCTGCGCTTTCTTGGCCATAGAGCCCACATTCATGTTCCGTGGCAAGCTTGATTGTTCCTCGTTATAGAACATGGACAGCTCTTGCAAAAACCCTATCGCTATAGATCTCAGTTTCACGGGGCCAATTCGACGACAACACGTTATGTAACTTGATTGGTTGCGGTGCTTTTTTGCGAACGATTGTATTCGTGAATACGGGAATGGAAAATGTGATTACGCGCCCGGTGGCCTAATGGTTCTCTGTTTAGCTAAATAGCGTAAATAGAATCCTGCAGAAAAGAGACAAAGACAACCAGAGCACACCAAGATCAAAATTAGTATATAGGTGTTTTCTTGATCTTCATATTTACTGGCAGCGCTGGCATGACAAGTAAAAAAAAATGCTTGAAAGAAACTAAGAACATGCAAATTTATGCGGCGAGGCTGAAACAAGTGCTGGTTGTGCCCGTTGGGAAAACCAGACCAACGCAGTGTTTCGGAAGACTTCCACGCAAATCAGTGACATGAGTGACATAGGCAAATCACGCATGGACCACCATAAAATATAGGAAACAGCCGAACCCCGCCACATTATGTACGCTGTATGCCTTTTTCACTCATGTTGTTTACCCATATATAATCGCGCCTTCACACATGCTGCTGTTCTTCACTCGAGCCTACAACAGTGGCCTTTTAAATTCTTAAGGTAGACTGGGCCTAGTTGGTATGAAATTTCAAGAAGTGGAAGTAATGAAACACTGGGCAAACAACTGTGGGTGTAAATGTAGATCTATGAAATACTCGCACGTAAATAGTCGGGTAGACAAAGTACTCTGATCTTATTGACTGTCTCTACCGTGTTTCACCGCTGCCTTCCTCGAAAGGCCTTGCCGGTTATCACAAACTCGTCAAGAATCAAAGGTAGAAAAAGCAAACGAAGAAAATGGCCAGGAAAAAAAAATCGTCTTTGGCCCCAAACAGTGTCGCTGTAGAATTTCCTTCTCGAGCAGTTTAGGGCCATAATGCACTATTAAAAAAAATGAACTCACGATACGCTAGCCAATAATTTAGCGGAGAGTTGAATGCCTTTGTGTTGCTCCGGTTATGCTTATGTCTTATTACGATTGTTAAAGTGCAACTAGTATTTACGCCCTGTAACAACGTTACGACAACTTACACTGTAACCTGGCTTGTTTTGGTTTGTCCTGCTTGGTTTGTCCTGCTTTGTCCTGACGTTGTAGGCAACGGAGAAAAGTTGGCAGTTTCACGCGAGGGTCGAAGTTGTTGGCAGTGATAGCGGGGTACAGTACTGCGCTTGAACTCCTAGGATGGTGTTGTGACTATATGCGGGTGTGACGTGGCTCGAAGCAGCACGCGAGGTAACTATTGCTTGGCAGAAAGAACGGCGCTCTGGCGGCTTGCCAGTCATGTAAGAACGCGAGCGTCATAAGTGCCGCCACCAGCCGTGCTGGCGTAATGATGGCATTGGACTTGCTCTGCCAAGCCCGAAGGCGCGGGATCAAATCCTGGCCGCGGAAGCTGCATCTTGATGGGAGCGAAATGCAAGAACTCCCGTGTATACCGTTCATTGGGCGCAGGTTAAAGAACTCCAGGTGGTCAAAATTAATCCGAAGTCCTCCACTGCCGTGTGTTTCATGATCATATCGTGGTTTCGACACGTAAAATCCAAGAATTTCGTTTTTTTATTGACCACTACCAGTGGAGTGAAAGGCGTCGCATCTAGACGCTACCCCAGATGAGGCATGACTGCAATGAGACATGAGCACTGCCCACTGCCAGCACTGAGCACTGCCCAATGAGCACTGCCCTAACACTGCCAGAAAAACTGTCCTGAAGCAGGACAAGGGGAACATCCGTTGTCGTTGACTCCGTAGTATTACCGGCAAAAGGGGCATTTGGGGTGCGATCTTGTACGCGTTCCAAAATAGAACGGAGGAGGTCCGTTCCACCGAGCCACACATGATTGGTCAATTTGAACCATGACGAATGCCATGGCGTCAATTGTGCCGTGATATTCGCTGTCAATCATTCCGTGTCATCGGCTATCAGACGAATACAATGGAACGGACCGCCTGTTTCACGACGTAAAGAACGGACCGCCTCCGTTCTATTTTGAAACGCGTACAGGATCGCACCGTTGATGAGCAGGCAAGTAGGGTGGCCTCGAACTGATGCTATGCACGCGAGCACAAGTGTAGACGTTCCAGCTTCAGTCATACTCTGATGAGACAGCATCCACTGACTGGTGACGTGGCGTCTCTGCAAAAAATTAAACTCCTCGTTCAACTAATCTTCAGGGGAGTTGCTTACTCTACTTTTATACTTTCATATCTTCGGAGTGACGTAACCATATATGAGTCACTTGGGCGCTATTGCATCTACGCAACAAAGCATTCACAGGCCTTGCAAAGCTTTATAAGCATTATTGAATGCCAAGTCGCAGAAACTCAACTGACCTCTTTTGAAAGAATGGCATTGTGTTCAGTTATGTAACTGTCGCGGGCACAGCGCCACGGGCCACAGAGACAAAAGCATTGTACAGAACGGAATGCCGTAAGCTTAGACGCTGTCAAGCTTTACCGGGAGAAATCTGAGTCATTGGATATTGGAGGTACGAAAGCTGTACACCGTCCCTCAAGTATACAAGTTATAGCAAGGTTTTTTTATAGCAGCAGCTGCAGTCATAAGATATGAAAAATACCGAGGTGGGTGTTATAAAATCAGTCCTGCAGCTTAATTTGTCCACATATAGCGTTCGCCTTCTACACACCGAGCATTGCTTCTGCTCAAGAGCTTAGCATATATGGATTCACTGCCTCTAATGGACTACGCTGTGCATCAAATTACCTAATTAGCTCGTGTCTTTAAAAGCCTCACTTGATTGCAGTTCACGAATGAGAGCGAACAATAAAAAAGTAATTCAAGAGAAGCTCGTGCCTGTAGGCTTAAAGCAGGTGGTCGTGACATTAATGGGCTACTTTGATTTTCTTTTTTCATTCATTTTAAAAGTCTTTGTCGCTCTCTGTTCCTGTGCCTACTTGACGCGTCTCAGGTTCTAAAAGTTCTTCGGTGCAAATATCGTTCTCGAGCGACGTTTTTCTTTTACCTTCTCTTGTACGTGAGATGCTTTATCATCGCATAGCTTATCGTGTCTTGATTCTCCTGTCTTTTTGCTTCCGTTGAATGCGGCGTTTATTCTGCAGATCTTATCTTTCGCACGTGGCATACAGCTATTGAATGCGACGCATTCTCTCGTCATCATCTATCTCGTTCAGCTCGGGAGATTCACAAAAGCGTGCTCCACAATATCGACGTTTGCGTGGTGCTATGCAGACTCGTACTGAGCCGAGAACGGAACAACGAAAAAGCAAAAATAAAAGAAGGAAAAACGCGAACGAGAAAATCGAAACTTTTTTGGGATGGGAGGGGGGGGGGGCGGGACTCTGAAAAAGTTCTCTCGCGTTTATAACCCTGTCTTCTCACCGCTGCCGCCACCCGCTTTCTCAACTACGTGCTTTTACAAGCGTTTCCTGGCTCAAGAAACTAGACTCAGTTTTCAGAGGAAGCGCTTCTCGGAACAGGTACGCGTGTCCTGCCCCTTTGTTCACCGCGAGATAAATGAAGACCCGGAGAGAACTTAGCGCGCGCGCGCTCTATAGCTTCGAGGCGAAAGGGCACAGGGACTTTGTTAATAGCCGGTCGTGAGTCTGCAGGCCGAAGAAGTGGCGCATTATGCAGCCGCGCGCGGGCGCCCGCGTTATGAGAACGTTTCTAATTAGTGGCGTATGCAGAGCGCGAAGAACTGTACTTCGGGTTAGGTTGTAAGCCAGCTTTGATAAGAGTGGTGATGTCGTTGCATAAATGTTTGTGGCGCCCTTCATGCAAATGATTAATTTTGCTCGTGTGCGACTGGCTATTCGCTGTTTAGAGCAGAATATACAGTGGGCGCCCCTGGAATTTCGAGACAACGGACACGCGCTCACTTGAGTACGATTATGAACGAGCAGGTCATGTGGGAAACAAGCGAAAACATTATTCCTGACTATCTGCAGCTTTCGTCTTTCGCGCTTCTGTATTTAATTTTCATCTATTTCCTTTTCTTCAGTGTACAGGAGAGGCCATTTGGAAAGAGAAAGGCACTACAAAGGTTGCAATTAATTACTGTGAGTTTACCATGTGACACTGAGTGAGGTGTATGCGTAAGCTCTGTAACACTAAGCTACGTGTACGACCCCCTCTTATGACTTGAGAATTCCCACAGTATGAGATAGTTATTGCGTTGCGATGTTTGGAGCTACATGTTTAATTCTGGCCCAAGAGCGCGGTTCTATCAGCCCGCAGGATTGACGAGTCCTCACCGCATTGGCCACGCGGAGGCATTGATCGGCGAAATTGGCGCCGGTCAGGATCTGCGGCAGGCTGTCGCGTTGCGCCATTTCCATTGCTGCTGCAGCGTCTGCCTCGGAGTGAACTTTCTCGGTGCGTGACGCAGCCTTTCGTGCGGCTTTTGGACGAATCAGCGTTTCTCCAGTGCCCGTCCAGCCTACTCATTCCTCCTCCACCAACCAACAGGTAGCACTCAAACGCCCTCCTCACTCACTCCTTCAACACCCTTCGTCGCATAACGTGAGCTCGGCCTCTTCCCACAACGCCAATGTACAGGAGGTTTTTTTTTATTCTCCTCATGCCCTAATCGCGAAGCGCAGAATGCTTGCGTTATATATATATATATATATATATATATATATATATATATATATATATATATATATATATATATATATATAAACCTTGCCACAAGTATGTACAACGAATATCTTGGCATGTTGCTTCCTGTTGTTCACGGGAAGGTGGGACTAGTCAAGCTGCCGTTATGCAGCTTTTATCCTGCCATCCCCACCACTTTCTATACATAAGTGCACTTAAGTGGTAAATATACTTCTTTTACTTCTTCTTCTTCTTCTTCTTCTTCTTCTTCTTTTCTTTTTCTTCAAAAGCAAAGGGAACATATAGTTGCATAATGTACCATTCAACCACCTAACATTGCTCCAGATGTTCGCTTGCTAAATGAAACTGAAAAGCGACAGGAAAGATTGTGCGGGTGAATTTTAAGAAGCATCATGAGTGCCTACTTCTAATAGTCTTTGCACCGACCCATGAACGCAGGATATATTCTAAACATAAGTTCTGGCTTGAGACGCCTTTTTTGCCTATTAACTTATCTGGAAAAATGGGGTGTCTCCGCTGCACTAATTTATCACGAATGTTTCGCTGTCCTACCTGAAAAAGCCTACAAGTTATCACCTACATTTATCCACCTAGGTATACTGCTCCTTCAGTCTCCTACAAGTACATATTTCTTTGCGGACGGCAGGCTTATGCTCTGCTTCTGTACTTGCACTTTTGCCGCTAGGCTAGTTGCGTTCCAGTGAACACATCCCTATTCGCGAGGCTTTGTGCGGGGTCCACCAGTGCTCGTAAGATAGGACAGCATCCTCGCGGCACACGTAACCAATATGTTCTTGTGCTTGACTTGTCTGCAGAGAACGTAAGCGAAGGAGGAAGCACTAGACTGATAAAGGAGTTTCCTCTTCGCTTCGCTTATATGATCGAATACGCGAAACAAGCAAGCTAACTAAAAAAGAAAGCGACGCGCACCTAGGAGGCATTAATAACAGCCAAACGCGTTTAAGCGCCCGTTTAAAATCAATAGGGATCTTGACAAATTGCGAGCCATTACCGCTCCTTATTCTCGCTACTTCAGCGGTACCAGCACGCGGGCTTCTTTTTCTTCCGCCTGGTTTCACCATTAATGAGTTTTCGCTCAGTCTCCGTCGTACGTTAAAATTTCTGTCCATCGTACCGGATGTCCTGCGGCGATCCCATTATTCGGAGGAGAATCGAGCCAGCCTTCTCTCTCACCCCGTCCCTCCTCTTCGGCCTCCGCCATTTCCCCTCTTTGCACCGATCGTCCACAGTGCGCGCGCGAGCCGTACAAGGACAGACGCACGGAGGCTCACAAAGTCGCGTGTACAACACGCTTGCCCCGCGCTACCCAAGTTACCGTAGCACGAGGGAGGAAGCGGTGAGACAGGGACGGTGCCATTATCGGAGTCTCCCGGTTGGACGATTCGCAGCCGCTACTCGGTTAGGGGGGCTGCCGCGCCCGGTGCACGGAGGGACGAAGTAATTGGCAGTCCCCCCACTACCTTCGAGCAGGCGTGAAGCCGGACGCGTCGCTTGGGCGTCGAAATTTTCTTTCGCCTTCCCATCTCGCCCCAACTTTCCAGCGCAGGGCCTCCCACGTCATTAAGATACCCGCTTTCACCTCCTCCCTCGTTCTGCTCGATCTCGTTATTCATCATCGGCCGACACGAGGAGTGGACAAGCCGGTAGTATGAGCTCGCGAGCAGAGTAAAGAGATAAATGCTGGAAATGAGCGAGCCTGAGAGAACGAGGGCGGAGATGGACAGTGAGCTTACGGGAAGTCGATCGTGTCCTGTGTCAACATCGACTTGGTCGGCGGCGGCAGTAATGAATTTGCATGAGCCTCGCTGTCTGTCGGCTACGCCTCAGGATAAATAAGGCCCGTTCCGCGAGACTTGGTAGCCCTGGCAAGTTCGCCGCACCCAGGGACTTAAGAGATGGGCTCTTACGGTGCCAGAGACAGTTATGTGGGAGAAAGTAAAACAATAAAGAGAAAGGAAAAAATCAGTGCAAAAGCAAGCCGGAACTCTACAGCAGTTGGAAGGCAGGAGGAAGAACTGTAAAAGGGAACCTGTTTTGCAACATACGTGTGTGGACATCTCTTGGTTTCTCTTAAGGTATTAAGAGGTGCTGTTTGAGGACACGTTCAAGACACGATAACTTTTAAGGTATTACAGCTGCAGAGCAAACTTCCCCTTAGACATCGAAAATGAGTCTACACACTGCGTTGGCAACCATTCCTGGTACTCTGAACTAGTTCTCCGGGTGCGAGTTGCCGTCTCGTATGTAATGACTATCTTTATTTCAAGTGTTTGTGGTACAGCAAACTAAGTGAATAATTAGGGAATTATGCAGCCTTTATTCCCTTAAGGCACGAATTACCATGAAGTGACGATAAATGCAGTTACATAGTTTTTATTTCAAAGCACTGGAGGCTTAATTAAAGAGAACTCAACGTGGTAGGTCTTCTCACACAGAGTCTCGTCATGTGGAGTTCACGAGTGGCATACACTGAAGAACGAAACTTTTCTCTGTACCGGACAAGGCTCCGTTGGGAGTTAACAACTGTGAACTGCTACAAACTGTCTGACATTGCTTCAGTGGACGGAATCTACGATATAAGCGTTACATAATAAGTGTGATGGCATGGCAGTGGCCTTAGTTTATAGTGGAACGCAAGTTGCAACTGATATAAAGAAAGTTGATTTAATGATTGCTCATGACGCGAATGATTGATAGCAATAACGGAGTATTAGACAATTACGCGATGGAAAGTTCGTACTTCTGTCGGCCATGCAAATTGCAGTACACAGGCTCACACTAAATAAATTAGCAATCATGGTGTCACATGTGCACAGACAAATATGGACAGATCTACTAGATGACCACAAGCAGTCGCTGTCGCAACGCTGGTGCGATGGAAAGCGCAAACAGAGAGGAACGAACGCTTCTGCTGCCTCTATCTTCGGCACGTCTCCGAAACTTGAGTTTACGCGTCCTCTAACACTATAGACTGGCGAGAAGACAACGCATATGCAGCCACCAGCCATATCGGCTCGGCGAAGCTTGGCACCTGTCGGGTGTTATCTCCTAGATCGCGTGCGAGTGGTGAACGCGCTGAGCCGCGCGGACAGCCGCAGCCACGTCCGCGCTTGAGACGATACGCGCGCTCACCTTCCCTCAACCCTCGCCTCGCGCAAGCTTACCCGCGTAACCTTGGGGCGTGCATCATGCCAACATCCTTCTCGGCTCACCCTCACACCTTCGTCTCGCATCCGCAGCATACAGCACACGGGGCGCGATAGGATCTTATCACAATTTGACTTTATAGGAAACATCACGGCAACGTCGATGATGACGGCGAAAATTCGCCTGGAATGAACATGTAATTGCTCTCGCATTAAAAGCAAGAGGAAAGCGGGTTCCCGAGAGAGGCGAATACAAAACTGTTGTCGCGTAAGTGCAACCTGCTCTTAGAGAGGCAGGCGCCAGAATACGCTCAACACAAATATGGCCCCATTCCTGGCTAATCATTTTTCATCCTTAAATGACATAGCCACCAGCTACCAGATGACAGGTTGACTCCAGTGGTACAAATCGGTGCGTAATGGTGTGCATAGGGTGCTTTACTACTGCTGTTCTCACGGGCTTCAGTGTTATCTTGAGAGTTCCTGTTATTCAATATGCGACCTGCTTTAGAAAACGTCCACTGTGTGGCCACGTCATAACCACGGTAACAGCATGACATCACTTCTGAAAAACTAAGGGTGGACAAGCATAAGAAATCGTAAAATTATAGTTTATGTAACTTAGGTCACGAAAGCAAAGCCGGCACATAAATATCGAAAAAAAAACGCGTGCAAGTTTCCCTAAGTTAACCTACGGAAAAGAAGCAAGCGCAGCTAAAGAAATGATACACAACAACCGATGAACTTTGGAGACGCGAGCTGGTTCAAAAGACTTTCTGGAAAAGAACCATTCAAGAGCCTGTCACGAACGTGGGTGCTGAGGAACGGGACCGGATCACGCAAGGGTCGGCTCGCCGAGGCATGGTCACGCCAGCATACCACCACTTTCTTTTTCGTGACGCTGTGCTGAGTCATTTCCGCATACGAAAGCGCTTTCTCCGCAAAGAGGCCGTCTTTATTTGGCTCCACCACTCGCTCGGCTCATTCTCGGGTTCCGAAAGCCTCAAAGCGATACGAGTCCTGTGGCGTACCTTTTTTTGGCCACCGGACGATGTCTTACGCCTGCAGAAGGTTGCGCCTCGTTTGAGTTAAGGTGAAAGGTTATAATTTTTCAATGAAAAGAGGGCGCCGGGACAAAAGGAAAAAACCTGACAGGGTTCTGGTCACTCGTAAAACAATTGGCATTGTACACAAGCCCTTCATAACAAGTTTACACTGCTTTATGCAAACATGCAAAGAGGATGACCGCAGTTATAGTCAACATGCATCGAATTTATACAAGTGTACGACCTATGTGTACACTCGATGCGCAAGTACGATGTCAATTAAGAGCTCGCAACGGGGAAGCGGGCATGCAACGGGATAGTTCCTCTGGGCAAGGAAACGATGCCTAGGCAAGTTCGAGATAAATGAAGTGTTCACAATGACAGGGTACAAACGCCAAAGAAAGCTCTGAACCAATCACTGGAGTGGACGTAAAATATTAAGCCCTCGAAAAGATACTAAATAGGAAAATTATTTTAGCCGTATTAGTGAACTGCTTCTTTACATAGCCACTCTTACCGGGAGATAAGGTTTGGCAAGCCAGAAAAGACAAAAACATGACAGACCGTTCGTGACGCTCTGTGAAATTGGCACACCTGGAGCGTAACCAGAGATTGCTGTTCGAAACTCACGTTCAGTTTTCGTTCTGGTTCGCACCACGCGATTGGCCTAGTACGACTTGGCGCGGCCTAGGCCACTCGTTTGAGGCGAGACTGAACGCAAACTGAACGTGAGTTCCCAAGAACGTACTCCGATCGTGCCCCAGCTTGACTTGACGTCATGGATTTTGACTTCAATCCTGGTAATGATCTTATCAGTGAAGATAAACTACACTGTATGTTAAAGGGGCCAAAGGAAAAATTTTGCAAGTTCCGAAAACATTTACGGCGCCACAATCACCAGAACGTGGAGACATACTTGGAAATCCGGGACGATACACCAACGTACCGGCGCTGCAATTTCGCCATGAAATGGAAAATAAAATGAAACTTTCCGCTCCCTGAAATCTTCATTTTTAAAAATTTCAAATCTTTATGAATGCCAACGTTGGTAGGACAACGAACCTTTATATATTTAATGCGTGTGTGTGAAGTGATTTTAGGAAAGGAAACGGAAGAGATGAGTGCAGCGCCGTAACTGTCTCTCACAGGAGGACACCTCAACAGCACTGCACGGGGAAGGGGGAATGGGAAGAAAAAGATGAAGGAGAGAAAGACAGGACGAACGTGGCAAGGGGGAAAAAATGTGAGTGCGGGGCTCAGAGCCGCGCTCTCAAGTGCGTCGCATTGCAGTAGTCTAGCAGTGCCGAAAGAGCGTGCTTCACGATGGACGAGTGGGCTGCAGGGAATAGCAGCGCGGTCGCCGTATCGTAAGTCAGTCCCAGTCGCCGATAGACTCTACACAAGTCCGTGCGCTCCACATCGAAGGCAGGGCAGCGAAGTAGCAAGTGGTCGAGCGTCTCCAAATCGGCGCAGTTGCTGCACGCGGGGTCACCAATTATATTTAATGCCGTTCAGTAAAGTGGAAAGTTGGGCTAGTTGGTGTGTGATCATGATACCTTACTGGTGAAGCAGCGCACAGACACGGACACAGTGAAGAGAAACAGGAAAAGACAAAAACATGACAGACCGTTCGTGACGCTCTGTGAAATTGGCACACCTGGAGCGTAACCAGAGATTGCTGTTCGAAACTCACGTTCAGTTTTCGTTCTGGTTCGCACCACGCGATTGGCCTAGTACGACTTGGCGCGGCCTAGGCCACTCGTTTGAGGCGAGACTGAACGCAAACTGAACGTGAGTTCCCAAGAACGTACTCCGATCGTGCCCCAGCTTGACTTGACGTCATGGATTTTGACTTCAATCCTGGTAATGATCTTATCAGTGAAGATAAACTACACTGTATGTTAAAGGGGCCAAAGGAAAAATTTTGCAAGTTCCGAAAACATTTACGGCGCCACAATCACCAGAACGTGGAGACATACTTGGAAATCCGGGACGATTTTCCTGTTTCTCTTCACTGTGTCCGTGTCTGTGCGCTGCTTCACCAGCAAGGTATCATGATATATTTAATGCACCTTCCATACACCCACCCGGTGTGGTATAGTCCCATGGCTATGGTGTTGCGCTGCTATAAGCTCGACGTCCCTGATTAGACTCAAGAAGAGGCAGCCGCATTTTGATGGGGGGTGAAATACAAAAACGCTCGTGTATACTTAGACTTAGGTGCAAGTTAAAGAACTCCACGTGGCCAGAATTAATGCGGAGTTCTCCACTAATTCGTGCCTAATGATCGTACGGTGGCTTTGGTTTTGGCACGTAAAATCCTAGCAATGTTTTTCACTTAAAAAATGTTCTTTTTCTCACAAAACCGCAGCCCCTCGAGCATGAACATGGTCTCGGGACTCAGTCTTAAAACAACGCACTAAGCGAGGAAATGAGAGCCTACGCAGCTTTGGAAGCAAAGCACGATTGCAGAGCTCATTCCTGATATTTCGCGTCGACTATGCAGAATTGTAGCTGAATTGAAATTTTACATTTCCCTCACAATTCAAGTCCCTTAGTGTTGCATATATAATTTTTTGGCAATGAAAAAATATGGTTATTTCACTGACAAGCGGTTTATCCGGAACATTACCTGCACCCCGCTCTATCGTGTTTCACAATCGCCAAGCATGCTTTACACTTGTTTCTCGCAAATAAACTCATTGCCACTTTCTTATGCAAAACCGTTTAGGTTAGCATAATACAATTTCCGTTAAACGCGCTTTCACACAACCGCAAACCACTCGGAAAACCACCACTTCATTAGCGTGTGAATAAAGACATGGTGCGAAGAATAATAAAACGCAGGAAAGCTTGGGAACATTTTATTGCGCCCTTGTATGTCCCCGTTTTTTTAGTCGGCCAAGTACCAGCAATCCTAAACTTCTCAATTTACCTTATTTTTAAATACTTATGACGTGCTTACAAAAAAAAATATCTCGGAAATTATTATGTAAGCAAAAGTTGGCGCCAGTTTTTGTTACTCGATAGCACTAATTCTCATCGCTGGGCTAACCTCGCCCGCCAGATGTGTTAACCAGCGGTGGTGGCTCAGCGGCTATGGTGTTGCGCTGCTAAGCACCAGGTCACGGGATCGAGTCCCGGCTGTGGTGGCCGCATTTCTGCGGGGGCGCAATGCAAAAGCACCCGTTCCCCGTGCACTGGGGGCGCGTTAAAGATCCCCTAATCATCAAAATTATTCCGGAGTCTCCCACTACAACGTATCTCATAATCAAATCGTGGATTTGCTACGTAACACCTCAGAATTCAATTAATTTCACCCACTAACAAATTAAAGTTATCACTTAGGGCGAGACGCATCTGCATTATATGGAACTTACTCGAAGGTCATGCTTGATTCTACCTGCTGTGTCTGTTGTCATCGAACCTTGTGTAATCCGATTCTATGCTCTACCCGAATTGTGTAGTATTGTCTGGAAGGCACACGGGCACCAGAGATTACGCAGGAACTTTCTACAAGTCATGCATAAAAGCAGACGCGCTTGATCCGCAGATCAGATTTCGACGATCGCTGACTGTGCTCGCCACTATAGTTGTGCTTCTAGTATCACTTGCTTTCGTGGGCACAGGTTCGCCAAATAAAAGTTAGTTTCGTTATTGACAATTCTGTTACACTTTGTACATAACCGTCACTATGGCGTGACAATATATGCTTGTATGATCGAGAAGGAAATCGAGGTGCCCAATTTTTACGAGGCAGATCAGAAAACACCAACGAAAAATGTCATGAAGGACAGCATAAAGGAATTTGTTTGTAGTTACAAATTGAATAAAGGAATGATAAACGCGTGCGATGCTCTTACCAATTATGCTACCCCAGCGCCATCTTATCATCCACTTTCTGGAGGTAGCTATGTCTGTCCACTAGAACTAATCCTGCTTGTGGGGTGTCGAGGTACATGCGATATATATATATATATACATACATTTATGTACGTACGTATACTTACGTACTTACGTTTGTAACTATATATCTACAGTCGAGAGCACAAGTCTCGGGCCCACAGGTGCCATGAAACAAATATTTCTTGCGCGAGTTGGAATAGCATACTAGTATTGGTTGCGCTTTCAAAGACAAGGAAACAATGACACAGTACGATGAGCAAACCGAGAACAACGTATAAGCGGAACATTTCGACAAGTGGACAATTTTCTTTTTCAAGCTTTGAAAAAGACAAGTCCACTTGTAGAAACATTGGCTCCCGCTTTTACCTCGCTTTCGTTTTGTTCATCACCTTGAATTTCAATCTCCCGCCTTACCGCTGTTTTCCAAGGACATAATAAGGCACACTGTGGCTTACTGTTTGTTGTTACTTTCATTTCTACGTATGTGCGCCTTACTGCGTCCTCTTCTCCGATGGCACAGCCCATAGCAACAAAAGTCTTTTTTGTCTTCGCAGCGTAGGCACGAAGAGTGAAATTGACTGTTGTAACCTAGGTCATGCGTTAAAACGTCATGCATTAAGACAAATTAACGTTGCATCACTGCGCAAAAAAATAGGTTTTTTTTGCTGATGCCAACATGCCCATACGTTTTCGTTGTATATATACGTTGTATGTATGTATGTATGTATGTATGTATGTATGTATGTATGTATGTATGTATGTATGTATGTATGTATGTATGTATGTATGTATGTATGTATGTATGTATGTATGTATGTATGTATGTATGTATGTATGTATGTATGTATGTATGTATGTATGTATGTATGTATGTATGTATGTATGTATGTATGTATGTATGTATGTATGTATGTATGTATGTATGTATGTATGTATGTATGTATGTATGTATGTATGTATGTATGTATGTATGTACTTACCTACGTACTCTTTCTATAGCTGTATGTCACGCTCGCAGATGGTTTTAGAGAAGTCATTAAAGAACACATTTTTTTCCGAGCTTCGACAAGCACGACTTACACCGTAAGCTAAATGACCTACAATACCTGACTTTGACAGTCTATCAAAAAGAAAAAAGAACATCGCTCTGTGGTTAAGTCCGCATTATTCTCTTTTTGCCAACGTCCAGAGGACTGCCCGAATCGATTAATCGCACTTTTTTGCATGACAGAAACGTGCGATTTAAGAGGCGCCCGAACTCCCCCTTGTTCGAGATTTCTCAAATACCACTTGCAACTAGATTCCAAATAATACCGAGAGCAGAACCTCTTCGACTGTGCTCGATTCGTTTCTGTGTTCTTTTACTGGAAATCACTCCGCAGGAAGCCATTTCATCTGGCTCGAGGATATGCTGAACGATGTCAAATGCCGTGATTGAGCAGTGACCCAATGAACGATGATTACAGGGTCGCGCAGCCCTTCACTGAAATGTTCGTTTTGCACAGGGTGCAACTGACGAAGCACTGGCGAAGAAAGGTGCAGTTGTCTTCATCCCCCTTGACGTGCAGGCAAACTGCACTGGCACCACTCGCGATATGCTTTCTTTCTCGGTAGTTTTGCACAAGCAAAGTGGGACAATTTCAGAGAACAGATCGTTCCCATAGAAAAAAGTGAAAATATTCACTGCCAAGATAGTGAGAAAATGAAAAAAAAAAGAATGAGAGAAAAAAAGACATTTTCGTAGACCAAATTTTGTTTACCTTATAAAGATTTCTTAACGCGCAATGCTTCAACGGCGACATTTCGACATATCTCAAATTGATCTAATCCAATGTTATTTTTGTTTTGCTGCAACGAAACTTCATTCCAGCTTTGTTATTATTCTGACCGTCAGCCGCCTTTTAGCGTAAGCCGGATCATAGAGTAAGTAGGCTGATAGTTACAATCAAGTGGAAAGGGTCGCTGTATGTCTAACGCCCCAGAAGGCACAATGAAATATGGTGGCTAATTTTCTGTATAGAAACTGAGCTGCCGTTAAAGCGCGGCACCTTTAGTGGAAGTTGTTTACGCTAGCGTGTAAAGGGAGAAGTTCGTCCCTCAGTTCGTTGAGAAGCCCTATGCGTGCCTGAATATCTTGCACTGCGTTTCTTATTGCGCGACGTATTACTGTATACAGCACTGTCGCGTGCAGGGGATTTAGGGTTGCAGATTGACCTTGGGGGGCTCAATTGGCCACACCAGGCCGCAACTACATCACAATATAGGTTGCACGGCGTCCAAGATGCACGCTTCAGAAGATTCCTGCTGAATGTGAACTGTAAGCTGTGCACACCTTCAGTTCGGTGCAACCAGCCCTGGCGATTTGTACGCTATCCATTTTGCTATCCGTTTTTTTTTCATAATTACGAATATAAAATAAAAGCCAACGTGATTGTGCAAAAAAAAGTTAAAATAAAACATAAAAGCCAACCTGACATTGTCCGCGTGTTTCTCCAATGTTGCATTTTGTTTTACATAGTCCCGATTATAATACACCACCGAGTTGCTGAGACGAAGAAGAAGAGAACACGCAATGCTTTGTCCGCATCGGCTCCCGTTTTTTGGGAAGTTTCTGACCGGATTTTTTGCTTGTGGGTGCCTAATTTCATCGTCGACGGATTCGTGAAGTTGTGAGCTCCAACTGGATACCAGACTGTTGCCAGTGAGTGGACTTTTTCAAATTTTACGGCTCGTTTCCCTTCGACCGCGTCGCCGGTGGACCATAAGTGTTCGTGGCAGGAAACCGCTCTCGGCCTTTTGGCCGCTCAGCGAGACCTCTTATGGAATATACAGTGCAAGGGGAGGAGCTACCACCCGACGATTTCCTCGAGGATTCCGGCTGGCAATTAGCTGGCCGAAGACACCATTTGACGAAATCGTCGATAGACAGGCCCAGCAATGGAGCCAGGCCTAACGCGGTGCCCGGGCACAACAATCATGGCAGGACCGGAGCTGGTGTCAAGAGCCGCATTATTCGTCGTGGAAGAATGCCGCCGCTTCCCAGGGAGGACATCAAAATTGTGATCAGAGTGAGGGGTGGCCTGAATATATCCAAGATAGGCCCGACTGTGGTGGCTGATGCTATCAACACCGCTGCTTGCATCGAAGGTTCGAAGCGTGAAGCCGACACGATCTGTCCTAACTATCAACAGAATATAGTCGTGGTCAGTACTCCCGAGGAGGAGAACGCAACCAAATATGTGAGAATCAAGAATATTTTGGTGGCGGGTCGCCTGCACGAGGTAGCGGCATACCGCACCACACCACATGCTACGTGCAAAGGTGTAATACGAGACGTTGCCCGTTGTGACGGGCCAGAGGTGTTGCAGCGCAAGATTGTTAATGCAAGAAACCCCCTGGCGCTGGCAGCCAAGAGGATTAAGGACACCGGCACCGTCATAGTTGCCTTTGACGGATACCGGGTACCTAACTACGTCAGGTATGACAATGCATTGGTCAGATGTACTTTATATCGTAAGCAGATCGACATCTGCTACGTTTGCGGACGGCTTGGCCATCGTGCCGACGTCTGTCCGACACCCAGCGAAGCCGTATGCAGAGGATGTGGAGCCTCGAATCCAGACGAGCAGCATCAGTGCACGCCTAAATGCAAGTTGTGCGGTGAGGGCCATCTCACGGCAGGAAAGGAATGCAGACAACGCTTTAAGATCCCATACGTCGTTCGACGTCGCCGAAAAGAACGAGCCAGAGCCGAAAGGAGCCGGATGAGAAGCCCTACCCCGGATTACCGCGGTGCTGAGCTCCAGTTCCCGGAGCTCGACCAGCATCGGTCCCAGCATACAGCCCCCGAGGGAGGTCGCCGTCACTCGAGATCGCGGTCTAGGGATCGTGACCGTTCCTGGAGTTTATCCCGGAGCCATTCCCGTGGTCGCTCCAGGGGACGATCTGCTTCCATGGTTCGCTTCGAGCCCAGAAGCCGGTCCAGGTCGAGATCCAGAGCCCGGGGACATGCTCATCAGCATCAGGTGGTCCACAAGGAGGGCCGTCCCACTTGGGCAGATCGGGTCCGTGGAGGACCATCAGAGGTGATGTCGAGGTCGCTGCCAGAGCATGATGATAGTTTGGAAAAAATCACGAGATTAGAGCGCGAGAACGCGGCCATGAGAGAGAACATTAATAGGCTAATGGCTGAGATAGCAGAGATTAAGGGCGCTAGGAACTCGCAACCCACCGCTACCATCAACGCGGAAATTCTGGAAGTCCCGATGGCCGAGGGTAGCGACGGGTCACGATCACCGAAGAAGAGGGCAATAGCTTGTGATCAGGAGAACGTGTCACGTAAAGCTAAATCAGAGGTGCGCGAGATGCTAACCGCTCTCAGCGAAAGTCTGAAACAGTTAGGTGATAGGATCACTGAGATGCAAAGCAAGATGACGACCTTAGAAGCAAACACCAACCAACGGTTGGCCAAAATGGAATCCTTTCTCGAGTTTGTGGTGGGCCCGGTAACGCCACCGAACCCGCCGATACGTCTTTCTGAACCAACACCTAGCAACGTAGCCCCGATTCTAGCCCCACCTAGAGTCGGCGTTCAGCTCGTAAGAGGTGGCTCCGCCCCTTGAGACATTCCGAATTTGGCAATGGAAATGTAGGGGCTTCTCTAGGAAGAAGGCTCCCCTACAGCAATATCTACGCAATTGTGAAAAGATGCCCCAGGTTATCTTATTACAGGAAACCCTCTCGCCTGGCATCTCGATGGCTGGGTTTTGCTCGGTCGCCGTGCAGTCGGGATGGAGGGGGTTATGTACTCTTGTTAGTAAGAAACTCACTCATGTGACACATGATCTCAAATTGGCTGGTAGTAATATTGAGTATATTATGGTAGAGGTCATACCTGGTCGGGTCAACCGAGGCAGCATATATGTTCTTAACATATATAGTAGTCCCAACGAAAAAAGGCAAAGATTTAAGACTCTGCTCCGCAAGGCCATAGACATGGCAGGCTCAAGCCCTCTTATTGTCGCAGGGGACTTTAATGCCCCGTTTCATGCCTGGGGTTATAACTATGATACCAATAAGGGTAAGCATCTCTGGCAGAATTCCATGGATCTGGACCTGACGCTGATCACTGACCCTAACTTTCCTACCCGAATCGGGACATCCACGTGTAGAGACTCTACCCCCGATCTCATCTTCGTTAAGAACGTGACTGAGGCCAAATGTAATAACTTGGCTGAGAACCTTGGTAGTGACCACTATATTTGTGAGGCCCAGCTTCCTATCGTGGGTAAAAAACAGCGCGAATTCTCGTACACAGACTGGGATAAATTCCGCAAGCTTCGGGAGGAGAGGCCTCCCTCAGATTCCCGACCTACTATAGAGCAATGGATGGTTCAGGTTCAAGATGACGTTCGGCGTGCAACCTCTAAGGTCTGCACCGACCTTCCTGTTGAGAAAATGGACAGCAGGCTAGCCCATCTGTTAGAGGCCAAACAGTCCATTCTCAACAGATGGAAATGTCACCGACTTAATCGTAGGCTACGCAAAAAGATATCTGAGTTAAACAAACACATTGAGGAGCATTGTGCAACCCTGTCTAAACAGCAGTGGGACGAGGTTTGCAATTCGATAGACGGCCAAATGCGCAATGGTAAAACTTGGAACTTGCTTAAGCATCTGCTTAACGAGACCAATACTAAGTCCAATCAGAGGCATGTCATTGCTAGAACCATACATGAGGCTGCACGAATGACCTCTGAGGACGAACTAATCCGCACGCTTGCCAACAAATATCTCCCAGTCGGCTCAGGGCGGTCTCCTGTACATCTCGATTACCAGGGCCAGGCCAATTCCTACCTGGATGCAGAGTTTGGCGTTGAGGAGATTCGAAGTGTTCTACATGGACTCAATGGTAGATCCGCACCAGGGCCGGATGGCATCTCCAACAAGGCGTTGCGAAATCTGGATGAAAAATCAATCGCATACCTCACAGAGGACATTAATGAAATTTGGAGGAGTGGAACCGTCCCATTACCTTGGAAGACTGCCCTCGCAGTACTCATACCCAAACCTGGAAAAACACCTAGCGTTGACAACTTGAGGCCCATCTCGCTTACATCCTGTGTGGGTAAGGTAGCGGAGCACGCGGTCCTGAATCGACTCTCCCGGTTCCTGGAGAATAACGACGTTTACCCCCATAGTATGATAGGATTCAGACCAGGCCTATCCACACAAGATACCATGAAACTGATTAAGAATCAAATCATAGACAACCACTCTAGCGACACTCGAGCCATTTTGGGACTTGATCTTGAAAAGGCCTTCGACAGCGTTCTACATTCGCATATCCTAGCCTCGATATCTCGGCTCAATCTGGGTGAGAGATTTTATAACTATGTTAGATCGTTCCTCTCGGATAGGAAGGCTACGATCCGGGTGGCCGATCTCGAATCCCAATTACTGGAACTTGGCGAGAGGGGCACCCCACAGGGGTCCGTCATTTCCCCCTGTTTATTCAATATAGCCATGGTTGACCTAAGCAGAAAGCTTCTCGAGATTGAAGGCATCAAACACACTATGTATGCTGACGATATAACTATATGGTGCACAGGAGGCAATGACGGTCAGGTTGAGGGCGCCTTACAGGAGGCAATAGACACTATTGAAACCTATCTAGAACCCACCGGTCTCAGATGCTCCCCCTTGAAGTCGGAACTTTTGTTGTATAGTCCCAAGAAACGCGGTCCAAGGCCCAAGGGATGGACATCGTTAGAAGACAAAGATATTAACTTATGTACAAAAACCGGTTGTCGTATACCCAAAGTCGATTCAATCAAGGTCTTGGGCATGATCGTTGAGTCAGGGGGTACAAATGGCAAGACTATACGCAAGCTAATTACTAAAACTGAAAGTGCTGTTCGTTTAGTCCGGAGAGTATCAAATCGGCATCATGGACTCAAGGAGGATAACCTCATTCGACTAATGCATGCCTTCGTTCTGTGCCACTTTAGATACGTGGCAGCCATGCATCGATGGAAACGGGCAGAGAGGGATAAACTGAATGCACAGCTTAGGAAGATTACCAAACGGGTTCTCGGGTTACCCGTATACACTTGTACAGAGCGATTAATGCAGCTTGGCATTCATAACACTCTTGAAGAGATCGCAGAGGCCCAGGAGCGCGCACAGTTATCTCGCCTCACAACAACGAAGGCAGGGAGATCTATCTTGCAGGAACTCGGATATCACCCCGATAGAGAAGCAGAGGAGTTCTCTGACGTTCCTCCGTCGATTCGTGAGAACATTACGGTCGCGCCAATACCTAGGAACATGCACCCCGATCATAATCGCGGTAGAAGGAGGGCAAGGGCGGCCAACCTCCTTAGGCAAATACACAATGATCAGCGACAGGTCAGCTTTGTGGATGCCGCTTCTTGTAAGGGACGTCAGGCGTTCACCATCGTCACTGTTGATGGTCGCCAAGGAATCACCAATGCTGCCTCGGTTCGGACGAGGGACTCCGAAATAGCTGAACAAATGGCTATTGCACTAGCCCTGCTGGATAGCTCACGGGATGCCATCTATAGTGATTCAAGATCTGCAGTCAGAGCATTTGAAAAAGGCACCATTTCCAAACAGGCCCTCAGACTTCTTGGGGGCAAGGCAATCACGCACCACTTCATTTATTGGTTTCCGGCACATCAGGGTCAGATAAAGGGTACTCCTCCCAACCTCAATGAGTCGGCTCACGGGGCTGCGCGTGAACTTGCCCACCGCGCTACCCTCGACCAATCGGAAGCCGACTCACTAGAGAACAGGGACACGCCCTCCACCTACAACGAGATAACTAAACACTACTATCTCAGCCGTAGAACCTACGTTGTTCCTCATCCGCGCCTCAATAGAGCTCAAGCATTAACGCTCCGTCTACTACAAACGAATACCTATCCGAATCCATCGCTCTTAAATAAAATCTATCCGGATACTTACACCAACGCTACCTGCCACGATTGTGGAGATATAGCCACGTTAGACCATATGCTCTGGCGGTGTGCTCGGTCACGCTCTATCATCGCTAACAGCTCGGCCAGATGGGAGGCGGTTCTCCACAGCCCTCTTCTGGCTGACCAACTCTGGGCTGTCCAGCAGGCCCACGATGCGGCCGAGAGGCTCGGCCTTCCGGTTCCCACGTGGGAGCGGCCCGCTTCGTGAAGACTCACGATCTGCAGGACTTTAATTAATAAAGTTTTACCATACCATACCATACCGAGTTGCTCAGGTTTAAAGTATGCCTTATTCAACAAGTTCAAGCCGTGTGCTCCCACACACTGAAATCAGGGGACGTTGTAAAGAGACTTGATCAATCAATAAAGTGGGAACCTGACAACCATGCTGACGTGAATGACACACTTGTGCTTGGCCGTCACCTTCTCTAAAAGCTGCAGAACCATGGCGTCATAAAGAAGCGGTGGCGCTGTCATCAGTTTCGGTACACCAAAAAAATGATATTTAAGACATGCTCACCTGGTTTGAGTCTTCTCGAGTGCGCGATGGTGTCTGAGGCAAATTTACCAAAGCTAGTTGTATGAAGATTACCTTTGAAAGTGGCCGATAGCGCAGACAATGCGAAGCGTTAATTAATGCAAGCCCAGTCTATACTGGCGCCAATACACCTCCAGAACTGTCTGTTTGCAAGGCTTGACATTAGTTACAATCGCATATATTACGCACTACTTTGACTTTTGCATTGTTCTCGTCAAACCTTCTTTACTATTTCAAAATTTGTCACAGTATTCGAAGCTGGTACTAGTGCATGTAGAAAACTGCCGGACTGATCTTGGAGACTCAAACACCGTGTGGGTTGCAAAATACCTGGTATTTGAAGTGCTGCCTTCGTTGGACTTAACGTTGGCAGCTAGTCTATTGCGATCAATCTGCATCCCGTACCTTCGGTGCAAAGCCCGTCAGATGCGCTTCATCCACCGGAATAAGGACAGGACGAAATGTTGGGTATCAGGTAAGAAAAACGGAAATCTGTTCCTTTAATGTCATGAAGGCGTGAGATGTACACAGTATTGGTAATAGTAGAATGTATCACTGTATCTTCGCGATGGTGCAAAAGGAGCCATATCAAAAATGGGAGGAAACTCTCGGTAACTAACATAAAGTAGGCTCTGGAACAAAGAACTCGCCATTTTTTTTATGTAGGTGCACGGTTTCGCAGCGGACGCAATACACTGCAGAGAGGCACATCTTTACACACGCAACAAAACTTAGGCTGGCAACCATACACACAGTGTAAAAAGTACTGAAGAACGACGGCAACGTCTAGGGTGTTTATGAAGGCGTTAGGCATGCAGAAAGGCTCGCTTTTGACCTCAGCATTACAGCGGGCTCTCATTTCACCATAATTTTTGTGCGCCCATAAAAGAACTGAATATATACAAGTAAAGTGATTAAAATAAGTAATATTGTACCGGATTTAGATGTCCATGAGCGACATTTTACGAAAGAAAAAAAAGACATTCAGTAAAACATGAGTGAATGACGTCGCCTTATGGTTGACTTCTTGTCAGTACAGGCTATAGCAGTTGCTTGTACCTTATCAACTCTGCGACTGCATAAATTTAACAATAAATCTATCGATACTCCGTATTAAGGGGCTTCGCTGATGCAATTTGTGAATGCAATGTAATATAATAATTTGTGAATGCAAAAATAACAAATAACACTCACTTTCCTATAGGACAATTAAGAAACTTTATGCTGGAAGGACGTAAGCTTTTTTGCATGCCTAATTAGGCTACTGTACATAATACAATTTCCGCTTCAGGCATGTCACTGGGTGTTCACAAGTAATGCGCCTTTATACAAAAATTGTTCTGTGACATTCAATTGGCCACATAAAGCCTTCAACAACGCGTTCGTAGGCGGCCTAAAGAATCTCACACCAATTTTTTAAAATGGGAAATTCACTGATCTTTCGTTACAGTTTAACGCTGGCATGTGGTACGCATAACGGGGAGGGGGGGTGAAAACGGTGCGGTTTAGTTAATGAACCTTGTTTGCTGTCACAATGATGCCATGAAAAAACGCGAAACAAGCAACTTGTTGGAAGAAAACTGCTTATGTAATGACAGGACTTATCGGCAGGCTGTGTATTTGAAAGATGATTCTGGCATCTTTGCGTGGGCACTGTAAGGGTTACCTAACACGGCAGCGAAATGGCGTTGTCCTGGCATTCATGTAGTAAGGGCTAGAGCTTGTATTTGGTTCTATCGCTTGTTGTGCGGCATATCATAGTGCGTTGAAAACGACCTACCATTGTTGCAGGAGCGGCGGAGTTTATGTTCTCAAAAGGATATCCTTCTTTCAAAAGAGTAATGCTTCCTCAGTGATAGGACACATCAGTGTAGCTGTGGTCTCGAAGCTATTACATTGTCTTCGTAGAAAGGAGTCTGCAAGGTAGGTCAGTGCATGTATTGAAGCTACGTTCGCGAACGGTTATATCATTTTGCACTTTTACCTTGAATGAACACCTAGCCTTCTTAGCCAATCTGGCAATAAGAAACCGTGGCTCATGGTCTGAAGAACAAAAGAAGCTGCCCGGCTGCGTGGTCTTTCTGCACTGCTTTTCGAACACAGAATGGCAGCGACACATTTGCACATTGCCCCTTAGTATAGGCAAAAAAACGTTTAAGCTTTGAAAAGCTGGCTCAAGTTCATTACGCTTCTGTGTCAAATTCAGTCAATGTTTACACTTCAACGTAGGCGTTTAAACGCATTGCGATGATGAACAAGATAAGCTGCCTGAGAGTGGTCAAGTCAAATAACGTGACATTTCGCAAGGGTTTGCGATAGTGTTGGCTTAGGCCTTAGCCGCATCTCGGCTATTCCTCCCCATGACAGTATGACGTCCAACTGGCGCTTGGTTATTGAATGCTTTTGTGTTATACAAAGCCAAGCGCAGCAAGCTTTATTACATAATTTTAACGTGTCTTAAGGAGAGCTGTGTGAAGGGTTATTAAGATCATTTTTACTAGTACAATACGAGTCCTTTTGAACACCCTGCGGAAATAAAGACTACACCCACGAAAATCGTTAATACTTATCAAATGATCGTGAAAAAATCGTTATTACAGAACATCACTTCGCCCGTGGGAAGCCATTCTGGGCAAATGAGCATCGCTAACCTATGTTGAGGACATGAGAGAGAGTGTGTGTGTGAGGATGCAAAAGGACTTAGTATTTACAATAATTTGTCCTCGGTTATTTACATGAAGCATTCAAACAAAAGGGTCCTATACGCTTACCTTATATATATATATATATATATATATATATATATATATGTACGCTCCACATAAGAAAATGGTTTCTATTTACTACGGTGAAAAATCGGAAGTGCTAGAAAGAACTAACGCGCGATTGCTCTTTTCTTTATACGAGCAGATATAAACGAAGTTTCTGTGTCATATTCTAAAGATACTCGGCATTAAAAATTTACTAAGGCTTTGCATTGAAAGGTTAAGCGGTTCTCTGTCACTACCCCACCTGCACTCGTTGTTTTGGAAAATCATACCCAAAATATTCGTGAGGCAGTTATGTCATTATTACTGCGTTTGGGTTGGTTACACACTTCTAAAGAACATGGATGCCATGGTCCAGTTCACGTAACGAAATGAAGGTTTCTAGCAACACCATCATCGCTGCCGCACTATAAACCAGAGAAGCACTTTCTCCGTGATTATATCCATGTTTGAGCTCTGGCATTGGAACCGGCTCACAAATCCATCGGTGGCATTAGCTGGAACTCTGCGGTATTGCCCAGTCACGTAGCTCTTCAACTAGAGTGACTTTGGGAGTTCACAATCATATGAATTCACATTGGCTTGCGGCAGGTAGCCTGTGCCTTTTACAAGCAGCCACGTGGTAGGCATTTACGAAAAGCCTCGACTCGCACCTTCATTTTGCCTGCGCCGAATTTGAGGCCCTCAGATAGGAAATTAGTAACTTGTAAGCATCCGACCAATCCAGGTTGGATTTCAGAAAGCGATGGTAACACTACGCCGCACAGCGCTACGTTACGAAACTGAGTGGTGTTGAAAATGGTGGGAGGTGGTAAGTTAGCGTATGTAGCTTACGTTGTAGCGGGTTACTTCACGACCAAAGAACCAAAATCACGCAAGCGTTTGCGACAACCGCCTTGCTAGTTTTATTGTGGACCAGTTTAGCCCGCTGCTTCAAGTGATGATCAACGAGCCACTGTGTTCTGTAAATATTTTCTTACGGGACTAGAAGCAGTCACTCCTAATTGCTGAATACTGGATGCAATGCAATGCTTAAACTTTACCTATGTCATAAGGCAGCACTTCTTTGTGATCAGAAACGTTATGGCGTCACTAACTATACTCGTTATCCACATCATCAGTGAGGACAGCCTTCATTCCAAGTGTCCGGACGTAGCACTATTGTGTCACTTTTCTGTTTCATAATGTGATAACACGTCTACAAGGAATGCTTGCATTGCCTCGAGTGCTTGGATGCTTGAATGCTTGCTTTGAGAGACAGTATTCGATGCATGTTAGCATTAGACTGAATAACTGAGACCCAGAGGGGAAGAAAATTTTGAAGTGCGTTAAGATGAGTTATTACTTGCAATGAGTGCTTTGCTTGATCGGTATAAACCGCTAACTTTTAATCCTTCTTGAAAGAAAAAGTATCTATTCCTGGCCTTCCGTACAGTGGACTTCTATCTCGCCTAATTTTCTTAGGTCATTACTTCATTTCATTTCATATGTCGCACTTTCGTAATCTTCCCAGATAAGATGTACGATAACATGTGCCAAACATTGCGCGAAAGGCGCTTGCTCTGTTTCCTGGGGCCTTTATTTCGTCCTGCCAATCACCAACAGCCCCCTGCAATGAATGAGTGACAAAATCTCCAAAGCTGAACATTTTAACCTCTGTTTTGCGGCGCTACTTCCTTTCCTGGTCGCGCAAGCTTGTCTCTGAGGTGCAGTGGATTAGCCTTTATAAGAGCTTAGCACTGCCATTTGAGATAAAGAAAAAGGGTTATTAATGTAAAATTTCAGAGAAATAGAACTGCAGATTGCAGCAACTTTTTGCGGTCAAGAGAAAATTGGCGAGCAGTGCGAAAAGCAAGTGCACGGCCGGCTTCGCTCGAGAAGTGTTCACTTGCCGCTTTCACATCGTACTTTTGGTTCTCCCCTTGACCGGCGAGCAATGGGGCGCGTAAGAAGTCGATCGGTACGCCGCACGCGTGGCACACCATCGTTAAGCTCAATGAGCCGGATAGACCAGGATGTGTATTTCGGTCGATGAAAGGCGACCTTCGAATACTCCTCTCAAAGAAATTGTGCACGAAAGGACGCACCGACAGTGGTATACGGGCACCGCTAGCATTCACTATACGCCAAACTACGCATTCAAGTCGAGCCCCGGCTGTTGGACGAATGCTCGTGCATTGATGCCGGTGCATGAAGTTGCCTGTGCATGCTTGCGGTGCACCTTAAGTTGGAGGAACGCCTTGCATTGTCTGATACTGTTAGTACTCGCTTAACGTAACCATGTCATATCGTGCCAAGAAGAAAACATTGACGACCTCGTAAAGTGTTCTGAGAAATTGACGGTCCAGTACATAACACTGTGACTATTTTTGAGGTACTTCCGTAATATGCGGGCAATCACTGTAAATTTTACTGTGACTGTAAATTTTGGGCAGTAGCACAAAAAATTAATTTGTTTAAAGAACAAAAGAAGCCCGTGATGCAAGAACGTTGATGGTAAGAGCACATTGGCCCAAACAGTAAAATATATCTATTAATTCCTTATTTATTTTACTAAATACGAAATAAAGAAAAGAATATTAGCAAAATTTAATGAACCAAGCTGGCAGGCTTAGGTTTTTATAAGAGAACGCAGGAACCAGAAAGAGGTCCTCCTAATGAAATGATGACCAGACTACTTAAGAAAATCAACTTGGTTCAGTCATTTCTTTTCCGGGCAGGCTCACTTTCATTTGTTGGCACAAGAACTTTATAGTTGGTTTCATTAACCTCGCCTGTATTCCGACTGACATATAGCCAGTGATGGGGGCAAGAAAACTTAAATACAGCCCCATAACTCTTGCTTAGTAGATCGTTGTGCTTGTAGTGAATAAACTGCGATGAGTTTGGTGTAATTATCGAATGACACAGAATGCCCACAGGAAGTTCACGAAAACATTCAGGCATTTATGTGGGACGGTCACATTGTAGCTTAAGTCCTCACGATTATTCAAAATAAAAAACTGGTTTCTATCTAACCTGTGTTTGCGGATATGTATTTTTGAGTGAAACAGTTGAGAGAAGTAAACAGCAGGTGACTCTGCCGTGGCTTTTCGCTGGCACAAAGCGCCAGTTTTTGTGTCACCATAAACACAACGTCATACGTGTGACGCTTTTGTACTGTGTGATAATTTCTTCATAATTTTGACCTTTCCCTGAAGTGTTCATCGTTTGATGCTAGCGTTTACAAAGGCTTTGCAGTAGGAAGTAAAAACTGAAATTTTCTAATTCAAGAGGGGTTAGCATTTCTGTGCCGAACGTTTAAAGAAGGCCAAGGGAATACTCCGCACTTCATATAATCACTAACTCAATATGAAAACTGCGAGTAAGGCAATCATTTCCACTAATGCCTTCAGTAAGAAAAAATAAAATTATAAAAAGATGAGATTTACAAAACACTGAATATGGCTGGCGTAGCCTCGATGCCCACAGGTATGTAAAGACACTGGAATTTTACGAAGCTGTATAGATCCTTTGTGGCGACGAGAGGAAAATTGTTGATTTTTCCCCTAATAAGTCTCAGTTGCTGTTTCAACATTTCAAAGTCCACTTGTTTCAAGTTGACAGTAACGATATTGACTGTCGCTATGCGTCCCATTTGTCACCGAGCAAGCAAATCATAATGGGGTATTGCATCAAGTTTTGATTGAGATGCATTTCTCAAACTTTTGGACGAAATATAATGTTGTTTCTTGCACTTGGGTACATAACAATTTCCTTCAATATATTTCTAAACATTAACATTCAGTTTGAACAAAACAGCCAAGGAAAACTTTTGCACGTGCAAAGGCAACAAAACATGCCCAAGCTAACGAGTAACGTGTTTCAACTTGCAAGTTGGAATGTTTGCAGGGAAGGAATGGAGTATGTATCGCTGGTGGTTAAAATGTACAACGTGGTGTGAAAACATCCGCTAGGACACGCGTTACGCCACGAACACGAGCGACGCTTATTTTGGATTTTCCGGACGAATCTCACTTAGCAAGTCTTCCGCAGAGGAGAAGTGCAACCTATCTTATAGCGCTTTCCCAATTAATCGATTGAATAGCACATTGGCTGGGCAACTTACAAATCCGTTTAAGAATTGGACGTCATGATAAAAGAAAGAGAAGAAATTGGGTAATTGTCGGTTGTAATCAACCGTGGTAACTTAGTGGCTATGACATTGTGTTGCTGAGCTCGAGATTGCGGGTTCAAACGCGACCGCGACGGCCGCATTTCGATGAGGGCGGAATGAAAGAACTACGTACTAATGTGTACTAATGTGCAAAAACGTGTACTAATGTTTAGATGCACGTTTAAACACCCCAGGTGGCGTGAGTCATTCCGTAGTCCTCCAATACGGCGTGTCTCGCAAAGAGATCTTGGTTTTGTCAGGCATAAATCCAGAATTTTGTTAAAATTTGTTATTTGTGGTAATGTCACCATAGGGATGGTGGGATAAAGCCCTCGATTATGTGGCATTGTTAACAGCATTGTTAAGCTCACGTAATGATTCTTCGCAGCGTTTAACTTCCGAGTGTTTGGGAAAATGTAAGACTCTTTAAAAGCATGCATGTTGGTTTTTTTTATAAACATAACAAGATGATGCACCGTCGCCTTTGCGCCAAGAAAGCAACCCTGTATGGTTAACGGGTTCACATTATTTTAGTTGAACGAACATGTTGCAAAATATTCATAACAATGGTACCGACAATTACCTTGCGAATACGCGAATTCGACAAACGGAAACGCCTAGTTTTAGATATTTTTGCTACCCATAATCTTAGTTTTTTAATTTTTCTTGCATTCTCACCTAAAGGTATTTGAAACTGAATGAACGATCACTGGCCTATTACTTTGAAAAAGTACTGCTTCCCTCTTTATATGTCATTTGTGATAAGCAGGTGATATACATTGTGTCTATAAGTTACAATTCAACAGGATACTGATTTCATTACAGACTGGTAATGTTTGCTGTATGCCTATCAGAGGAGAGGATAAAAGGCTTTATGCGCCATTTCAAGTGCTCGTCGATGTATTGCGACAACAAGAGAAGAAATCTGAATTCGCTGGACTTATGTTTTAAATAATGCTGAAAAAAATATGCTGCGCGAGATGCGCGGTTTCTATTTTCTAAATATGACAAGTATAGGGCGAGCTATGTTTTCATTGCTCTTTGCCAGTTTCCTCTTCTGTATTATCAACATGACCTATGAATGGACATGGTGACAAATGTGAGTAGTCGTTTCACCCTCGTGAATGTCAAGTCACATTAAGGAATCCTCCAAGCAAGATCTTCATGATCAACCCAATATGCGAAGCGGTACTAGTAGTTAATGTGAATTACAACGTTACGAACGGGGCTAATAAAGAACGCGATTGAATAACTGAGTTCCTTAACACTGTCAATATTGGAGCAGGAGCTACGCGTCTCGGATTAATGTCATTGAATACTATGACATCCCTAAATATTGCCAACGATTGAATATGATTTTTTTTAAATTCTAAGCGTTATTTCAGACTTGTCCGTATCTTTTAGGTAACTGTGATTAATCTGAAGTAGAACCGCTTTATATTCAACCGTATATTCAAAACTTTTTTCGGATGCGAAGTAAATTATACATACGTTTATAAGCTTTGCTGAGCAACACGCATGTTTGTAGAAAAGTTAAAGAATCAATCGACATCTGGTTGCTAGGTTAACGTTGTGTATGACTCCATGAGCGTTTTTGAAATTACCAGCTTCGGATTTCACCGTTTCTCACCTTTAGAAGCATTAACACTGTTTGTTAAAACAACCGTTGAGGCAGACCCCATTATAAACATTTACTTGTGCTGCCGGCATCCTATATGGAAGGTCAAGTCGCGATAGGCGGTAAATGTCATTCAATCTGACAATGCCACATAGATGTTTGAAGTTTGCACTTAGCAATACGGACTTCGTGATGAAATGGAAAGTAGAACCTAGTGGCTGGCAGCGGGAATTCAATAAGCGAATGATTAAAAGCGTCTAGAGTTTGAAAGAATGCGCACACAGACACACACATGGGTGGCCCCCCACAACACCTTTTCGGCGAAACAGGACGAGTGAGCCGCTAGCTGTTATATAATAGCGCGTGGCCGCAAATGCTCAATTAGGCTTAGTCGAGCACGCGAATATCGGCGCGTATGGGCGCCCGCGCGCACGTGGTCGAGCGTGCGAAAGCGCCTTATCGGCATCGTATGCAGACGCGAATTCTGGCGATAACTGCGACGTGCTTATGGATTTTATATTTAGCAGCTGTTCTGCACTGACTATTCACTATAGCAAAAGAATCCATTTTAAAGCATCCGTGTTATATTAGGAGGAAACCGCCCACTTTAGCGTTACAAGAAGTTTGCGTCGGTTTGCTGACTGTACGATTCTCCACAGTGTGACGTGATTCCTCGCATGTATTCCTGAAAGTGCAAATCATCGGTACTATAATACTAAACTAGTAAACTGCCTAAAAAAGAAAAGTATAACTATGATACTTCGTCTTTTTATGTGCAGACCCGCCACCATGGGTTAATAATGGACGTTAGCCAAACGTTTTCCCTTCTCCTTTTTCACTAATCTTTTTTTTTCCAGGACAAAACAGCGTTTCTCTTCGTCTTACCACGTGAATTGGGTAGGTCATCGGAAACAAACAAGCAAACAAACACACGAACATACAAAAATTCACGCAGGCAGTCGCCTATGAGGACAGGCTTGTCCAAAGGCAAACCAGTATCGCTCGATTGCGCAATAACACAAGTCGAGCAACGTTATCTCGGGCCAGTTTTAGAAACTGGACAACCACCGGAAACCAGACAAGAACGCTTTCTGCTGTCAGTGTAGAACACAGGGGGCTTTCCGGGGCACCACGGTAAGGTGGGGGTCCTGCACGGCTTCTGCTGCTGGAAGCCATCTCCACTCCAACAATTTCCGTATAGCATCGTTGGCCCGAGTAATGCCGCACGAAATGCTTGTGCGGGAGGCGCACTATGGCGTTTTTCGGCTGAGATGAAAGCACCGCGTGTTGGTGGGTGGAGGAGAAGATACGAAGCGGGAGGTGGGTGGATCTGTACTGGGCGTTCAGCTGGAGCGACGCAAGGTTGGCTGCTGCTGTTGCTGCTGCTGCGGCTGCTGCTGCTGCTCGGCCAGCGACGTTGGGGGGCGGGCTCACGCTTGCGCCGGCGGTGACGGGGACCGTCCCCGATTCACGATCACCTTGGGAGAGCCGTTCTGGAGTGACTCCGCAGCTCTGGCAATCAGTGTGTGGCCGCCATCCTGCGTGCGATGAAAATAATAAACAGCAAAATTTTTTGTAAGCGTAGAGCACGAGGAACGTCAGCCGAGAGGGAACACCTTAAAGACCCGCATAACTCTCATGATGCAATGTTTAGTTGATGCTGGACAGAGAGGGAGGGAGAAAGAGGCCTCTTACTGCCCTCATGCGGTTAAAGTACGCAACGAAAAAGTAAATTCAAAAAGAGGGCCAAGCTGCTGTAGTGGAACCTCTCATACTACGCGTTTCATTGAATCTAAGTTTTTACAGACGGATGCAAAAGAATAACAAGTATTCACAAGGATCATGCATGTCGTTCCCGAGCGAAACGGAGGGGATCAGTTTTTTATAAGTCAGAACCACATGAAGCGAACGGACAATGTGGGTGGCGAAGAAAAACATAGGAGAAACAACTGCGACTTTAAATGAAATCTAGAAATATCAAAGATAAGAAACGAAAGTGGACTAAAAAAAAGAACGACAGCAAGTTTGTGAGACTTTGCTGAAACATAACCAAATTTTCAGCGAAGTGCTTTTTCTTGAGCAAGTGTATTAAGAATTTCAGTTGCCTGTGTTTAAATCACATACTTTAAAACATTGCCTGTATATACCCTTTCCCTTTGAAACCTTGCCTCTATTTTACGTTTCCGAGCACTTCTTAACAAATATTTAAGAGGGCAGCAATTTATCCCCGCATGTTTTAGTTTTTCTGGACAATGGCCATAATGTCCCTCCCTCCCCCGTCCTCCCTCCTATCTTGCTTAATTTTATCGTGGTTGCGAGTATAGTTCTCCCTGGGCGGCGGGATAAATAATTTGCATATCTAATTCGCTGCTAACGCTGTATTTAGTCAATACATTTTGAACTTCCCGTAGATATTACCCATAACGAACCCCTAATTATAAACAAATAAAAACAACTTGCATGTTGAGTTGGCCGAAGACAACGCGGAAGCCTACTACGAGCCCCTTATAAGGTATGAAAATGACAAATAACGAGGCCTTAATAATAATTTACGACGCGTCTAATTAGGCGAACAACGTTAATGTTTCCCCACACATTTTGCTTGGCATGATCGCCCATTCCCACTACATATAAACTTGCTGTAACGGACAGTTTTCTCGGAGCATAAAGAAGCATAGCTGATAACGGCGGCCGTATGACACTTTGAAATGCTTGCTTAGGCATTTTTTTTTTGCAATGATTGCATTCGATCCACACGCGTTTAACTTCGCCCCCGACTTGCCATGGCGCTCCCTCCCCTTGCCCCATTTGCCCTAAATTTGATGTTGATGGAATTTGTAGTTATTTGAGTACAACGAGCTAAATTCTTTGCTGCTCGTAAAAGACACTCATAATGCTCCGGAGCATTTGCATACTTAATTTATTGCAGTGGCTGCGATTCCCCCTTGAATTTGAACTTAGCCTACAGATCACCTATAACGTAGCCGTTCGCTTTCACCAAAGAAAAAGAAGCAAGTACTCTGTTTAGTTTACCGAGAACACCCGGGAAACTTCGTGTAACACATCAAAATACCGAAAAATAGTCGAGGGTTCATAAATATTTGTAGTTCTCCTTACTAAGTCAGAAACGCTAAAATTGCGCGATACACTGCACTGAAATTGCTCCCAATTTCTACTAAATACATACTGGGCGTAACGCCGAGTTCCTTTGGGGCATTAAGAAAGATAGCTGATAACGGCCGCGTGACACTTTCGAACGCTTGATTACAATCTTTGTTGCTAAAGCTCTATTTACTCCACGCGCATTTAACTTCGTCCACAGATTACCTGTTGTGGTGGCCCCGTTTTCACAGTTTGATCTTGGTGAGCTTTGTAGTTATGCCAGAGCTACGCAATAAATTTCTGACCACTCGAAAAACTGAATCATAACTTCCTGTAGCACATGAACACATAATTTATTACAGAGACGCGGTAATTGCCCAATAGATCGTGAATTTTGCTTACACATAACCCATAACATAGTCCTTATTTTAACTAAATATAAACTCATTAAAACTTAATATATTTTACACTGGAAAACTAGCGTAAAATGGCCATGCAATGCTATATTGAGTACTTGCTAAAGACAATTTCTTCAGAAAAACTCCATTTGACTCTCAAGCATTTAACTGCCCGCAAAAACTTGCCATAGCGTTCGCACCGTACTCGCTAAATTTTACCTCAGTGGTATTCGTAGTTATGTGAGGCCAACGGGCTAAATTTTGCGCTGCTCGCAAAACACACACATAATGTTCCGGGTCACTTGCACGCGTAATTAACTTTGCCTATGCATTACCCATAGCTGTCCCTTATTTTTGTTAACTATAAAACTGATGCCACGTGAAGCTCGCTGTGTACACCAGAATATATAGCGCAAGATGTCGATAGTGTTTTTGAGGGCTTAAAAATTAATTAAATGGGCTTTTACTCGTTGAAGCCATAACTTAATTATGACGCGCGTCGTAGTGGGCGAATGCGGATTAATTTTGACCAGCTGGGGTTCTTTAAAATGCACCCAAAGCACGCTAAACCTCATTTCTGCAGATCGCCCCCTTCAATATGCGGCCACCATGGCCGGGAATAATGAACCCCGCGACCTCGTCCTGAGAGGCACAATGCCATAGGCACTAAGCTACCGCGGCGGGTATTTTTCGAGCGCTTCCTGAAGGAATTCTTTGCTAAAGATATATTTGAGGGACACGAATTTAACTTCGCGCACAGATTGGCCGTTGCAGCATCCCAATTCTTGTTATATTTTATCTTGGTTTCATCTTTAGTTAGGCCAGAGTAGTGGGGAGAATTGTGCACTGCTCGAATACGCTTATAATGCTCTGAAGTGCTAGCGTACATAATTTATTGCAGAGTCTGCGACCCACACACTGAACTTTGCATGCGTAACACTCATAAGCTACCTCTAATTTCACAAATATAAACAAGGTCTCATTTACTCCTCTGATCATATAGGGACGTACTATGCGAACCTCGTATACCGCATGAAAACAGGGAAAAGAAGAGCGCTCAGTAGTTATCTGCAGCTCCTGTTATTGCGCCAAAGACTTTACAACTTTGCGACATGCTACACTTATTTCCTTTATTTACCGTGACTTTGAACTTGGTTTCTTGTATAGTTGTTTAAAACACTGCGGATAAAATCCATGTCACACTTTGGAACGCTTGAGTGAGTAATTTTCTATAAACGCTGTCGTTAATCTGCACGTATTGAACATTTAGTGCTTGTTACTCACAAAATACTACCAACACTTCAACAAAATATAACCAACATGCCTCGCATAGTTCGCTGAGGGGACCGGTAAGATGAACTACACGCCTCCTTTATGACGCATGAATTTGAAGAAGACAAGTATTCAGTAATTTTTTTCAAATTACCTTATTATCCTGCACCCTTTAAACTTTCGATACTCGTCACCCGTAAACTGACGAGTGAAGAGTTTAGTTACATCTCAATATGAAATATGTGCCGTTACTGGCCCTCTCAGGAAAATGGGGAAACTTTGTAAGCTTCTCAATAACGAATCTTAACTGGCTGAAAACGAAGATTAAAAAAATTAAATTATGGGGTTTTACGTGACAAAACCACTTTCTGATTATGAGGCACGCCGTAGTGGAGGACTCCGGAAATTTCGACCACCTGGGGTTCTTTAACGTGCACCTAAATCTAAGTACACGGGTGTTTTCGCATTTCGCCCCCATCGACATGCGGCCGCCGCAGCCGGGATTTGATCCCGCGACCTCGTGCTCAGCAGTCTAACACCAAAAAAAAAAAAAAAACGAAGGTTTAGCATCTTTCGTTTAAAACCTAATTACCTCATACACTTCAAAAACTGTCTGCAAATTGCCTCGTATTCACTCTTCGCATTTCTTCGAAATATAAACGTCGTGACTGATCTAGATTTCTTTTTTTTGGGGGGGGGGGAGGAGGGGGAGTAGGATGGAGGGGGGCAACGTGGAAACAATCATTTATTAATAGCTTCGGCGTAAAACAACTGGCAACAGGCGGGAACCAAGCGCAAATCTTACGTTTTACACGTGCAGGTACTCTGCCAATTGAGCTATAACGGCGGCTGCGTTCCCGTTTGTTTTGTTGGGTATTCGTGTACGTGTAGTACACCTGCCTCTGACAGTGCTAGACAGAGCCATTCGCATCAATGGCTGGCAGCGGATGAAATACCGTTCACATTAGATACCGTAAATGCCATGACGTGGCTCTCATACACCTTCAGCGGCATCCACCCTCTCTTGGAAAATTATTTGCAGACTTGCTAATTATTGGTTTTATCATTTTGCTTATCATTTTGTTATGGTACTCATCGGAATCTATACATGCTCCACTCGCTTCCTTGAAAATTGTTTCTCAATACACGTACTTTTTTGTCTCATTCTTGTGTATAATGTAACGATAAAGCGCATTCTGTGCGACAGTCCGTACTCCGACACTACGCGATATGATCTGCGTACTAGTCTCAGCCACTTAGACGACAGTCTGTCCTTCGCAGCAAAGGTTCTGGGACATTGGTCGAAACAACCATAGTATGCACAAGGCCGCCAAATCTTTAATGCACTTCCGGAAGACAACTGAGCTATACCAAAACTCATGGTACGTGCGTGAACATTGTCCTGCGGATGTAAGGGCACTGACTTTGCTTCTTTTCTGCCTTTCTTTCCCCCTTTGTCCTTTCCTCACATGTAGGTTACCAAACGAGGCGCGACCATGATTAATCATCCTGCCTTTTCTTCCTTATCATTCTGAAACAATCTTTCTGTGTTCACCGATTTATTGCGAACGACTCTTGGCGAACGACCACTGGTTGGGAGCACCGACAGTGAATATCTGAAGATGTGGCAAAAATGTCTGCCCCCTTGCCACGAGCGTCAAAGTTAAAGGGAGCGCAAGATTTTCTGTCGCAGTGGCAGAAATCGCCCTGTAGTGATGAATTTTAAGGTTTGCTACAGAAATACTATTGGTACAAACGACGACGACGACGACGACGACGACGACGACAACAACAACAACAACAACAACAACAACAACAACAACAACAACAACAACAACAACAACAACAACAACAACAACAACAACAACAACAACAACAACAAAAGACAATAGACAAAACAAAAATACCCAGCAATGTTCTTTTGTGATTTGCGGATGGAAGACCACTATACGCAAATTTCTGTCGCTATATCGTATGTCGTATATGTATCGCTGTACGCCTGACAAAGACGCGATGTCGTTATGAGTAAACATTTCTTGTGTTTCCACACTTTCAGAATTTAATTTTGCAAGTATCTCTACTGAGTAGTATCCTTCTGTCACCAATGCCTATCTCGAACGCCAAACAGGCCGTTCGTACGAAAGTTTGTAAGAACAGGCTTCGTCAAAGCACCCGATTACCAATATATGGGTTATGCCCAATGCACCTCACAAAGACAAATCAGTAGTAGGTTTTCTATTTTGTGATCCCAAACGTTTTGGAGACGCAAATCACTGGACTTACAAAAGCGTGAAAAAAAGTTAAAGAAACCGGAAGAACTATGTACAAAAGAAGGTAAGGGGGGCGTGGTGTTTTGGGTGCGCAATATCTAACACTCGCTAGTACCTACAAACGAAAAGTGTCATGACTCTGGCCAGATGCTTTGTACTGATTCCGTTTGGCCAGATTTCGCTTTTGTTCTTTCATCTGAGATCACTATTATTGTTTCAGTAACTATGTGCACGCGTCAGCACAGCTCTCAATGAAGATCATGCAAATGTACGAAACACCCCAAAAGAAAGAAGGAATGAGCAAGCCTAACAACTTTTGTGCTGCACCCGAAAAAATGCTCATCGATGAGCATATGATAATAAAGAGCAGTCACCATACGTGAAGAGCATAAAACTACCGCTCAAACTTCAAAACAGAGAAAAGCTGAGAGAAAAAAATTATCGTATGTTACCCGCTTGCTAGATGCGGAAAGAAAACTGATCAAAGCATCTGACAGCCAAAATTTATCCACTCTTAAACAGCTTTGTCGCTTCTTACCTCGTTGTTGAACGTGGATATTCAATATATCTAAAGACTAGCGATGACGCCACAAAACAGGAAGTATATAGATACATGACATTATCGAACAGTGTCAACATTAGCTGCCATCTTAACTTGGGTTAGCAAACTGAAGCTGACTATCCCATATTGAACGCTATGCTTTAATGTAAGGGAAATGAGGCTCCTTCTAACTGAAAATATGCGCAAATACTACACAGAGAGATAGCTAGGGAAGGGAATACAAAACAGAGTAAAAGTTGGTGCATGGCGTATCAGATTAAAAATTGGAGGACGCTTAAGCTTCGCCTTCAAGAGTGGAACGCGATAGCGTTCCCGTCGACCCGCCAATGGGTGTAAGACAATGGGCTACAGGGCAGCCATCACTTACGAGGCGCCCCGCATCAGACGCGGTGAGCGTCGAGCCATATGGTCGAGCAACGCGGCGTTCGGCGCAGCAATGAAACGTGCGCCTGAGCAAGCGGAGCGAACCAAAGAACTCGGTATCCCGGAGGGGGAAATGATGCACGCCAGCCAAACGCCGTGATCGGCACGGGCAGAGATATAGAGAGATAGTGATCTAAAGAAAGGAAGGACGCTTGATTCTGCGGAGGGAGCGAGGCGAAGCGTTGTCAGGGGAGAGAGTCGGAACCGCGACAGCTCCAATGCGCGCGTGGCGCGCCATCTGTCGGGGCAGCGCCGTACATGGAGAGGAGGGGCTCTTCTGTGTTTGCCGCAAGATGGCTCTCCGTGTGCGGAAAGCGCAGAAGAAATGCAGCGAAACGCACTTCGCTACTCGTGTAATTGCGACTTCTGTAAGTTACATGTTCATAATTACCTATATACACCACAGTATAACTTTCCACGGCTCGTTTCGAAGGCAACACCGCATTCACTAGAGGCGCGTTTGTACCTTTTGGAAGCATCGAATTTACGAGATGTGTACAAACAGAAGGAAGAAAAGCCAGATTGGTGTGTTTATCTGGACGAACTCCTGACCGTAAAGCGTTTTTTACCCACTTATGCTAGCCAGACACAAGCTAGCATTTTTAATGTGATGTTATGATGGTGTTTTTCACTGTATTGTGCCAAGTTGGCAATAAAGAAAAAAAAAAATCGTGGCTGAGTGGTAGCGTCTCCGTCTCACACTCCGGAGACCCTGGTTCGATTCCCACCCAGACCATCTTGGAAGTTGCTTTTTATTTATGGAGTGCCTGCCGTGATTTATCGCTCACGGTCAACGCCGCGAAACGCTGACGCCGACGCCGACACCGACGCCGACGACACCGGCTTTTCTGCGACACGAGCTCCTTAACGCTATCGCGTTAAAATGTCAGGAACGAACTTCAGGTTATAAATATACTTCCGCAGATCGCGGCAAGCCATTCGTGCTAATGTACCTTGGATCCATGGCGCTCTCCGTGGTGCTCGCCATGATGCTGAAAACCTGAAGAGCGTCGAACGTCGGGGCTTCCGCTCCTGCTTCCGGCTCTGCTACCAGCCCTACTTCCGACCCTGCTTCCTGCTGAAAAGGAAGAAGAATAAATATGTTACCAAGTTCGCTAAAACCACAAAGAAATGGCTTAACCTCATGGAGTGCACTGACGCCTCTTTTTCGCTTAATTCGTGGTCCTTATGCAAACAATAATTCCTTTGCGCACTCACGAAAAAGTCCTCCTACCGATTCATCGAATAAGTTTAATTTTCTATGCGTTAAAGCATTGACATTATTTTCGCATTTTCGCATCACCTGGAGGTGTGGTATAGTGAATTTTGAGTTCTGTGTGGCGGTCCTTTGGTAAAGAAATTGTCATAATTGGCTGGGAGGGTAACATCGGCTGAGGGAACCTGATGTAAGTGAAAGCAACCTAGCACCACCACGTAGCACCAGCGCAGTTGAGATGGCCTTATATCCCGTCCCATTCAAATACCGCAAAATTTGGTCGAGTTAGGAAAGTGCGGCACAATGAACCAATTCAAATCTTTTTATTGATTGAAGAAATTTGCAATCTATTTTGGCTTCTCCCTCTTGAATCACGTATCGACCATCATGTAGACTGCTAACGTATGTCAGCGTCGGACTGTCACATTGATGACAGTGTTGTCGTCGTTGAGTGGCCCACAAACCTCAGAAATAGGAAATATTGAAAAATCAGAAAAATAAGAAAACCTCAGATTGAGAAAAATTTCTCAGAGGAACAGAATAGATAAAATAAGTAGCGTCGTCTGCTGAATTTCTTGTCTTTTTAAGTTTTTGGTAACCGCGAAGGCTAAAGAGGGCGCGCTGGTTGATATACGTTGGAGTCGAACAAACCGGAGCGACATGCGTTTGCGTTCAAACTAAGCGTGTTTTCTATCCACAGTAGTGTATGGTTTCTTGCAGTGACTTTTCAGTGTGGTCCAACTAAGAGTAGAATGCAAATAACCCAGATCAAATTAATGGTAGCCGATCATATTAGGTTCAGTATTTCTCCTTTTCAAGCTGGCTAACTATAAGATGCCCGATGCCCTTGCACTAATATTATCGACGCTTGGGAAAGCGCGATGAAAATCCAGCATCAGACTCTGCGCACCCTGCATGCTTGTGCAAGGGCTTTGGTTGCAGCCGTCATCCGCTGTCAGGTGCACAAACGCGGCCGCTTGGTTGAGTGGGGAATTAATCATTCGATAAAGTGCGCTCCCAAAAAATAAGCTCAAAGGGAGAACGTGCTACATGTATGTCTCCTCTAGCCCTTGTTTTTAGTGAACTACCTGGCTGAAACAAAATGTTCCGTGTTTTTGTTGAATATTGGAAACCCTATTGTATGCAAGACGTTTTACTCTGGTGAATACAAGTCTCGCTATTCGATCTCGCTTTGTTCAAGCCCTCCCTGTCTTTCAGATAATTGAGACAGAACACAAGGCAATATATGCTACTGGGCTGCATTATTTAAGCTTAGGAATAGCGCTAAATAAGACATGAATTCTTTTTCTTTTTTGCAGAACAATGAACGCCTAAAAGGGGTCGACTGTAGAAAGAAACTGTCCGCGCTTATATTGAGCTATTTTTAAGCTTGAAGACATGACTACACTACTAGATGATGTTATATTGCCACTGTGCTAAGATTGACGCTAACTACTCGTTGGCCGTATTTTCAAAACTGTTTGCCCGCAGCAGTGCATTACGATGGGCAGGACGTATTCAGAAGGTTTAAGCGATATCTAGAGACTGTTTGGAAACATAGACAGCGTTGACTTTCAATATGTTGTTTTCTTTTTATCTATACTCAATAGTCAAAACAAGGTTACCTACCACGTGTCCTAGCTAACGTTAACAAAGGTGTTGAACGAATACAAAGATTGAAAAATGACGGTGCAAAATAAAATTATCAAGCCTACTGTATTCGGTCGTCAGAGGTATGACAACCGGATACCACAGATCTTTAAATTGTACACTGCACCATGTGTTCCTTCATTTTTTTTTTTTCACTGAACAGCTTGAATAACGGCAGCCAGGATATTCTATATATAAATAAAACCATGAGTAAACTGGTTGCACAAAGTATGCACACCTCAGCTTTGGCGAAAACTTAATTTCTTTGTAACTGTGACTGACAACCTGACAGTGACAAATTATTTGCGATGTTTACAATGCCGCCTCTTAGCTGCAGGGTTCAGTTTCTGGTTACACGCCAAGGCAGCGATAATTTTTTTTTTTTTTTGCAGGGCCACGTGCTGGTTCACATAATTTTTTTCACAGATATATAGATTGTTGCCTATGGACGCTTATCCGCATGGTGACAGCAATGCCCTTGCGACCCCCCAAAACACATTGAAAACTTGCATTTGCAAACGTTTAGCTTGCCTTTCACCTTTGTTGATTCATATTGAGTAGTATTTTGCTCGAATGGGAAATATCGCCATCCAAAGGAATGTAGCGCCAAGCTACAGAATAAACCCGAACAGATTCCTCAGAAAAAAAATTTCGTAATTGAGAAATTTGTTCCATTGCGAGGACAGAACCTGGCACCACAGCTTTTCCAGGGCGCTCACTCAATCAACTTCTTTAGTAATGTCTTCTAATGTAAGAAAATAGGGCTCATGACAAAATCTAAGGTATGCGCTATTTTTTTTCTGCATTGTAATAAAATAAAATAAAATGACGTGCGTTACGCTGACGACACCTGCAGAATTAAATCTCTGCCTAGTGAAGCATTATATTGTAGAGCTCAATAGCCACCTGCATGGTGAATCCGCTCGACACATTGTGAAAGGTTGGGAGATTTTTTTTCTTTTACGTGACCCACCGACTAATTTTTCAGAAAGACAAAATTAAGCCGAGAGGCAACATTTAAATTATCCTTCCTCAGTTTATATTTGTTGCGTTACCAAATAATATCACCACCAGCGTTGCAAAGATGCAGAATCTGCTCTCGCGGGATGCGGTAATCGGCACAGCTCTCCAGCCGTACCATGCTAAAAATCTTCCCGTAAGCACCGCGATTCAAAGTCAGGACGCGGCGTACGACGAATAGTGTCATCGTGTGCTGATATCCACCACCTACAAACGAAATACTACGCACAAAATGACTACTTACCAAGCACCGAAACGATCAAGGAAGGTAAAGATATGAGCATTCTTTCAGAGAGAACCAAATAAACAAAATGTATTCCGACCAGCAATTTTTCTGCGCTCGCATTTGCCATTTCGAGTATACTTCGCTAGGTCTAAGTGTCTTTTTATCCTTGTTGTTTGGTGGTGCCGCGTCAGAAAGTAACTCGAATGCATCGGACGTCAGCTGCCCGCCCAGAGTTCCGAGTGCTGTGCAGGAAGCCCCAAGGACGGCGCACTACGGTGTGCTCTCGTGCCCAGTTCGCACCACTGCACTTAAGTAACCACATTTACAAGAATGCAGCAGGAGCGTAAAACATTTCTTAGTGCCTCAATGTAACACTTATGCGGCAGCGTTTACATTTATTGCCTCTCAATTCACCCAAATTCAGTGAAAGCCTCTCACCGGCGATTTCAGTTCAGTCGTGTAGCGGAGGAGAGCACGCGATGAAATCCGTCCCAGCCTTCTTGTCTCCCTCAATGCGATACGCCGGATTACATTCACCACGAGTAATAACTTGCCCCGCCTCGATCCACCCTCTCGTAATGCATCATTGTGATTCGTTTTCCGGCTCATTACCACCGTTTACGTCAATTCCATGAGCTCGAACAGCGACGCGAAGCGCCGCTTACCGCATTCATGTAAACGCCACTAAGAGCGAGGGGACTGCGGAACTCGCGAAAGCAGCAGTTAATGGTGCGTTAAAAAAAAAAAAAAACGCGTATGTGGGTCTGAGAGTGTCCTGCACTCGCCTCTTGCTCATTGTAAAGAGGGGGAACAGCATGGTCCGAGCCAACGCGAAAGCATTGATAAATGTCAGCAACACAACGCAGCATTGTGTCTATTCCGTTACGAATTTTCAGGCTCGCCAGAAGGTGTTCTAGCCTGGCTTTTTAAGGTGTGCCCTTTCTTTCTAACATGGCTTTCAAGAATCCTTTTCAAGGTGTATAGAAATTTTCATTTTCGAAGGCGACAAGAGCATGCTTGACGCTCTCTCGCGTGGACCATTTGACTGTTATCGTTGACATCAAAGCCGGGCTGTTCTTATTTTCAATAATGTATTTAATAACATCGCTACCTTTACTCTCAAGTGTAGCGCTGCTTTTCTGAAGAGCGAAGTTTGTGCACAAACGACCAAATCATTGGCACATTTCGTTGCAACAAGCGCAAGAGAACCGATTTCTTGCAGGCCACGGCTGCCATAGAATTTTCTGCAAGAATTACTAGAGGCATCTCTAGTGCTGTGATAGTTCAACTAACATGTGAGTGATTGTTAGTGCACATGGACTTATCTTCGTCCTCGTAGCTTTAAACGTTCTCGCGATCGCTGTGTTTCTAAACAATCATAGTTTTCTAAATAAAGCAAGAAAATTAGTCCTTCCACACGTCTTATCACCGCGAATGGTTGCAATTATAACGCAATATTTAGTTAAAAATATATTTCAAAACTCACAATGCCATTTGAAGTTAGAAGGACAAAGTCAAGACGAATATGTGTACTGTTCATAGGCGTGACCGGCTTCTGGACAATCCGCCATTTTCTTAGAGGCGTGCCACGCGTACAATATGGCGGTGATGGCCTTGATTTGCTTTCGTGACGGGACACATGCTTAACGTATTGCCGAAGGAACTGAACCTAGCGTTCTCGATAAAGCAAGTTTTTCCTCCTCAGTTAAAAGAAAAAGAAAAAGAAAGATGAAACACTAGGGGTAATATTGCAGTAAATGCGAGAGAAATGCCGTTGGCATTACGTCGCACCTCTCTGAGGTCAAAGATTCATGATTTAAACCGGGTTCCCTACACTGCTAAGTGTTGTTCAGGAGTTCACTTGACAGCACGTTCTTCTTCGAGGAGAGAAGTGGACCGGAGTGCAGACAACCGTCAGGTGTACTATACCTACAGGGTGTACTATGTGCACTTCGCAAAATTTTAACATATGCGAGTGCCACGTAGCTGGACAGAACCAAGATAATGTTGTTTGCCGTCACTTGGAGCAAGTCGAACTATTCTTTTCTATCTCACTTAATTACATAATTACTTATTATTAATTAATCAACTTCTGAAATAGCATGATCAGAGAGGAATTGTCAACCATAAAATTATAGGTTATCTTGAAAAATTCGCGATTCCTCTTTCTGTTGCTCTATACCTGCTGCATAACATTTTTTCCAAGCGGTAAAGAAAGGCCGCAAAACACAAAAAACTGCGGCGGGACTACTTGCGCGGAACGCATGCTTTTGTGCAATTCTTTCCCGCTATATATATGTGTGTGTGTGTGTGTGTGTGTGTGTGTGTGTGTGTGTGTGTGTGTGTGTGTGTGTGTGTGTGTGTGTGTGTGTGTGTGTGTGTGTGTGTGTGTGTGTGTGTGTGTGTGTTGTGTGTGTGTGTACGGGGAGAAGAGGAAATTATATATATACAAACATACTCATACCCGCGCTTCTAAGCTCTTCCGCCTATCCACCTCTACCACGTGACCGGCTTCCCACACTTCACAAACACAGTTTTACCACTTTGGCACTCCCAATATCAATGCTATAAAAGAAAGGAGCTAGCTCTAAGCACGTGATTTATCCTGACAAATACGTTTCTCGTTTCCGTCGTCTGCCGCGCATACGAGCCGTTGTCTGCTTCCTTAACCAAGACCTATGTCTCTGAGAAACGAAATGACTCATCGCATATCGATCGGCACTAACGCACTTGTTTTCGCTCTTGAGAAAGCATGCGCGACCGACCAGTGGTGACAAGCTCACGTTCTAGGCCGCGGTATCGCTATCTTATGACCCAGCCCGACTCGGCTTGCTGGCAAGTGGTCGAATATTGCCGATCGCAATACGCGCGCCGCAGGTATAGCCGCTTTGCACGACGCAAGCGTCGGCGCTGCTACCTCCCATTCACTTCACTGCGTACTGGCAGCGCATGGCGTACATTTCATTTAGCAAATTAGAAAGCCGCTGTTGTGATAACCTCTGATGATGTGGAAAGCCATTAATCATGACCGCAATAAGAACGCAGCAGTGAAAGGGGCAAGAACTCGCAGAAGGTTCGTGATGCTCAACCAATGTCAAGTAAACGCTTCTTAAAAGAAAAGGGAAATAATAACATGACCCGAAACAACAGTGACAGCACCACCCGGGATCACTGCAAATGCTATGAGCACGCATTATAACCAAGAGACCGCCACGACCCACCGTAATTGCTTAGTGGCTTTGGTTTTGCGCTGCTACGCAGGAGACCGCGGGATCAAATCCCGCGGCCACGGCGGCCACATTTCGTGAAGATGAAACGCAAAAACACCCGTGTACTTAGCTTGAGGTGTACGTTAAAGAACTCCAAGTGGTCAAATTTAATACAGAGTCCCCAACTACGGCATGCCTCATAGCCAGATGGTGGTTTTGACATGTAAAATCACATATTTTTTAAGATATCTTCATGGCCCGAACGACGGCTAAAATGCGCCGACATATATGCCTTGCGGCCGCCGTTGCATATGGCCGCTTATTAGCATGTTTTGTGCGACTAGTCGCGCCCCAAATTATAGGGGGAAATGTTTTTAATGCCGGCCCAGCGCAACGTCAAATGGGCGTTTACAAAGCGGCCCTTACTGTGACGTTACACACGTGATATTTGTTCAGCCAATCAAGCTAACATGGCGGCTATCTGGGAACGCCACCACATATTCACGAAATTGCACATTCATTGCACGAGCAACTGCACGCGACCGCTTACTTTCTTTTCAAAGCGCTAACATCGTTATATAGCTGCCAAGGACCAGCAATATTTCTTATTCGAAAAAAGAAAGAAAAACTGCAGCTGCACGTCGGGTTTCGTCATCTTGACAAAAACCCAAAATCGCGTTTTGTTGAACTTCAGCTTCCCGGCGTATTTTCCAGAAATGCTCCTCTCGACAGTTCATCAGAGAGCCAATGTGGTCAATAATGGCTGCCTTACAGCAGCCATGCGTATCGACAACAGGTTCTCATCATTTTCTTGCTGCCTTGTAGCTCTCGTAAATACTAGTGCCACAGTTCCCTCTAATGGTTGCATGCGACTTTATGCGTTCGACGTGTTTACGATGCAGTTTAGTAGAAACCAGTGCGCTAATGAGCGACGCGGCCGGTTCGTCGTCGTCAAACACGGATTCCATCCAGTCTAGTATAGCTCGGGTGCAACTGCGCAGTATTCACGTCTGCTGGGCGCCATCACGCAGTGTTGAGCCAAACCAGCGGAACAGGCCGACAGCGGTGACGAAATGCACGCATAGAGCGCACGCGCTCAGCAGACGGCGGCTATTCTAGTAAAAAAAAAAAAGCGCAGATAAGAGTCAGTTCCTTCCATGCGTCGCGTTCGAAATCAATCGCGCCCCGTTTCTCGGAAGTGTCCAAATGCGCAGTGCCGTCGGTTCCGCCAGAGTGGTACGAGAGGCCTGGACTGAACATTTCTCCGAAGGAGGAAAAGGTAGGATGACTTATGTGCAATATCGCTTTACATTTTCTGCACTTTCCCCGTTGCTTCGGTGGCGTGGCTCAGAACCCTTTCTAAGGAGACTCAACGAACTCGGTCACTTCATCATCTTGCTCTAGCACCGGAACTGTCGTACCTTAAGCTATTTCCACACAATAACAGTGATGAAGGCACCTCTTACGTGCACAGATTCTTTTCTGTTAAGTCGGTTCTCGAGTACGCATGCTACAAAATCTGATCTTCAATGCCTTGTTGAAACCGTGGTGAAATATTGACTGCAAGCGTCAGTATACATCCAGTACGAACTTATAGGTTATGGTAGAGTGAATAGCAGCTTTGTGTCTTTCGCCCCGCTGCACGGTATTAGTGAGACGGAATGTGCATACTTCGACGCCGACAGACAGGAATCGCTATGGAAAACTTTCAGCACCAGCGCTCTCAGTGCTGGCTCCGTGGGCTGTTCGGTACATGCCACTAGCGTACCTTCCCGACTGCCGCGAATCTGCCTAAACCAAGAGAAAATTTCCAGCGTAATTGTTTGCTCAAACTCGCTGCGTAATTGAATTTGGGCAGCCTGTGACATAAAGGGGCTCGGTTCGCAGTAAACGGCGCTCTCTGGATTTGTAATACCATTGTGTATGCATTGTACTTAATCCAATCCTACCACGCTGCAACAGATGATGAAAAGAAAAAAAAGAAGGAAAGACGGCACGCCTGTGCTTTTAGTAACTGAATATGATTTCTCTTTTAGCGCTCATGGAATATGTCTGTATAGGTGTATCAAAACATGCCCAGATACAATTTAATGGCTTCTAAGTAATGGAGGGATCTATAATTTAAGACATATGGTACACAGTTTACTGCGGCTATCGGAAACATTCGCTACTTGGGACTAACCTCAAGAAGAAAAAAAAAATAATATTTAGTGACCACACGACTTTTCTCAAAAAATGGTACGGAAAATTGCTCCTGGGTATCGAAACTTACGTCTGGTTCCCGTTTTCTTTTAATTGTTACCATATCTTTTTTTAAAAGCGTCACCAAATGATGTTTTGCGGGCGTTCATTACAAAGCAAAATGAAAAAGAAAAAAGAAAGAAGAACAAGCAGTGAAAGAGAACACAATATTGTCACGTGGTGGTGACGTGAAGAACACAGTAGCAATACTGTGAAAGGCAAAAACTAGCTTTTATTGGGCGAACCTGTGCCCACAAAACAGGCTACACTTAAAGCACAACGAGAGCGGCGAACACAGTCGGCGATCGTCGTAAATCTGACCAGCGGGTCAAGCGCGTCGCCTTTTATAGATCAGTCGTCGAATGTTCCAGATTAACTGATGGAACCCGCGTGTCTTCCACAAAGTTCTACACCATTCGTGTCACGCGATGAAATCTGATAACACAAGGTTCGGCGACAACAGACACGCGGATAGAAGCGTCGATAACTTTCCAGAAACGTCGGATACATGCAGGCGCGTCCCTCGCCGCGCGATTACAGTTGTTAAGCGGCGAAATTGGTTGCCCGATAAAGATAAGTACACGTGTCAATATTATACAGCGTAGTTAGCATTTCTTTGCTTACCGAATTGAGCTGTTTCTGATGTAATATTGCTATAAAAAAACGTGACTTAGCTATATGCCTCGGAGTTTGCAATTCGTTACATTTTATAGCTGGAGACATACGCAGCTATTATCCGGATGCTCCGTGTTGCTCTGTCGAGTAACGTTCCTATTGAGCATAGCGTGCAGGTGTTGGATCGCACCATTAGGAACACGTGTATGCGTATGGACACTTGTGCACCACTGCACGGTCAACGTCAACAGTAACTGCTCTCACCAAAATATAATTTCAAACACAGTAGTGGTTAAGCAGGCGAGAATAACAGCGGAGAACACGGGGGTCAAAGACTCGACATGTTTGACGTTGCGTTTACTATAGGTACGCTATTAGATTAGGGGAATCCGTCACCAATGTGCAAGCGACCTTGGCAGCTCCAAGTTAAAGCGAAAGCTTGACGAGTGACCATCGATTACTTTGGTTAATGCGGTGGTCAAACAACACAAGGAGACTTGTTTCCGCCAGGGTGGCTGACGTTGATCGCTCCACTGTTGATCAGTTGAAGTCTCCTCCTTCCTTGAGCCGGTGTCTCATTTGAATCTGTAATCATTGTATTGTCCGTGTTGGTCGTCAAATCGGCAGCTTTCCCCCCTCTTTCGAAGTAAGATAAGCGCTGAAGTCAAGCTGTATCGAACATTATTCAGCATTCTACCTGTGAGCGTGTGTGCCCTGTAGTACACGTCGTCGATCTTCGTGTTACGCGCAAAATTGCATATAGGGCACGTATTTGCATAAAGGTCAGTGTTTGAGGTCGCAACGAGTTTGAGGTCACAACGAGTCTCCCGAATGTTTTTTTTCCTCCTGTGCGTGCACACAAGATTGTGAATTTTTCGCAGGCATGCCAGGACTGATAAGGAAAGAAGGAAAGAAATATTGTCGAATAAACATAGCAGAAATTGCGCAATCTGCCTTACTTCCGTGTGACGCCTAGCTGCCACATGCGAGCAACCGATATGAGAGTCGCTGAAAAAAAAAGGATGAAAACGAACCACTAAGGAGCGCAGGTATACCCGTTGCGTTTCTTAAATAAAAAGTTCTTGGCCCCACCTTGCCAGGAAAAGTTACGACAGGCCAGCGCGCACTTCAAAGACGGGGCAACGGCTGTAGAAGAGGAACCCATCGATCCTGTCGGAGCCGCCTGCATTGGCTGGGAAAGGTATACGAGAGCTCCGCCGACGTAGGCGCGAGAAAGATATAGATATCTCGAACCTACGACTTCAGGGTCCTCCCTGTGGTCGTATAAGAGAGCGCCGAAGAACATAGGAGTAAAAAAAAGGGGAAAAAAAGGGAGGGCGTTCTCTAGCCGTGCTCTTCTGCGGACGCTACTTCTATACTGCCACCGCTAGAGCCGCAGCCCCTCCCTTTCTCCCTTTCTCTCTCCATTTCTGGTCGCGCCTTTGCTTTTTCTTCGGATCGCCATCAGTCCTCGAGGGAAAAATCGATGGGTTTTCCTTCGAGCTGAAATTGATGTCGATTCTCCGCAACTTTCCCGGCATCTGCCGTCACATGACGGGTTGGTCGCTTTACCTGTTCGCCTTATCCTATATGGTATTATTATGCTTTACTTTTTCTTCCTATCTTTCTTTTTTTTTGTTCGGTTGGGCGTGGGATTCAGGCAGTCACCGCATTTCGTTCCGCGCTGGCATTTCGTTCTTTGTGTCCCGTTATCTGTGCTTTTTTTTTTTACCTCCGGTGCGCGTGCCAGGTATTTGACAAGCCGCAATAGAGACATATGCATTCGCGCCGCTCGAGAAACATTGGGGCGGAATTGAGCTTTTCCACATCGTCTCGCATTCTCCTGAAACGCGATCTCGAAATTGTGTGCCCACACAGGCGAGCCCTCTCATCGAATTTTTCAGCTGTCTCATTCACTGCAATGAATGTAGGGCAAAGAGCGAAAGCGAAACAGAACTGCGATTTGCGTTTCAAACAGGTGAAGTAAAGTTTAATAATTCATTTTACCCCGAATAGCAAGAAAAAAATATCAGATACGGAGGAATGACCCACCGGGGTGTTGCGATGCTAAGCCCGGGGGAGGGGGATCAAATCCCGGCAACGGCGGCCGCATCTCGAAGGGAGAGGAATGCAAGAACAGCCGTGTACCGTGCACTGGGTGCACTTTAAAAGACCTCAGGTGGTCAAAACTATTTCAGAGTTCCCCACTATACGGTGTACCTTATAATCATACCGTGGTTCTGGCACGTAATGCCCTAGAATTTATTATCTAAATTAAATAGGTAACGCCCCCTGAGAGAAATGGTATATAGAAGAGCTGAAATAAAAACGCCATTATAAGCTTTCAGCATTCGGGTGCGGAGAAATTACGCAAAATTTGCGTTTATGCTTTTCCTGCCCCTCCCCTCCCCCCTTTTCTTTTTCGTTTTTTCTTTTTGTTTCACTTGAACCTAATAGTGAGAAGCCTGACCGACTGATGCTTTCGCCGCAGACACACAGGCGAAAATACCACTTCTATAAGATGCTGGGACGCAATATGAGGTTTTGATGCTTACGCACAGGGCTCTCAACAGTTTGGCCAACTTGGGCATGCTTATAGTTGTTCTATAGTTGTAGCTGCCCATATGTGAAGGAGCTCAGAACAGCGTCAGGGTATTGGCTTAATATACGAGAGTATCCTTGAGAAAGGAGTTCGTGGAGTGGAAGAAGAAATCGTGCTAATTGATCCTTAAGCTCCGCTGTACTATTACTATACCAGGTAAACCTGCATTAGAGAAGAGATGAACAACCGAGAATGTTCACCAATGGTTTAAATTTTTACTTCATAAACACTAACCAGCAAATATTTAATTGTTTGCTTTCACTCTTGGCCTATTAACGTGCACGTACGTAAATAAGTGCTCTCAGATGAGTCCACCGATTGTGTTCTCTTAAGCGGGGATTATAAATCACGGCGAAGCGGAAAGAAAGGGAGCAGGGGAAGAACGTTTGTGTACAAACTTCACAAGAGCCGTCAGCTCAGTACTCAAAGAAGAGCTAAAGACCGTCTTGTTAGCATGACATGAGCGCGTACATAGGCAGACACCGGACAAGAAAACATAAACAGACCAAGCGCAAACTACTTCATCCTCCATTAGTTTAAGTACTGACTCCGACGTCTCTGTGTTTGGAGGGAAGTTACTCAACCTCGAGCAGTGCTCGTCAAGGGCGCTGTCTTACGTTAGCGCAGTGAAACAGGGACCAAATAAGCGCCGCTGTTGCTTACCCGTCTTGGAAGGCGACAGCTGGGAACAGGTGCTGGCTCTGCGAGAGCCTGCGTACAGGCTCGCGTGACTCTGGCGCCGCTTGCTGTCCATCTTGAGGTGCGACAGCCGCGGGTTTGGGGTGTTGAAGATGGTGCGCTGGTTGCGGAAACGAGCCCTGCACCCCGTAACAACGGCAACATGGTTAGTTAAGAAAAAAGACGCTGTCACTGTGCCCATGCAACCATTACGCAAAGCTTTTTTACGTTTCCTGCTTACCTGCTCATAAAAAGAAAGGAAATGCACAGGGGTGTTCTTCCTGCTATAATAGAACGATACAGAATGTAGCAACCGCCTTCGCTTCAGGTGGTGCGGCTGGGATACGTAGGTTCCCTATATATATATATATATATATATATATATATATATATATATATATATATATATATATATATACATACATACAAACGGCTCGTGGAAGTACAGGCTTTAGCATAGCTGACAAACACGATGTGTCCCATATTAAGTACGGCGTTGGCTCTGAGAAGTTAATGCTCTACGTGGACAAACGCGAGCACTTTTCGGCGAGGTAGCACGTTCTGTTTGGATAAAGAAACAGTGGTCCTCCCATGGTAGCTCGCTTCATAAACATGCCCTCGCGCAAAGAGAAAACCCAACGAAAAATGATCCGTATTGATAGAAATTTCTTGACCACGCCGAGGTCAAGAGTGTTCGTTCAAGCTGGCTAGCGCCTGACAAGGAGTCCCGCACAACTTCGCGATTTGAAGAAGTGGTCAACGTGCTGCGTGAAGAAACAAAAACAATATAGCAGTTTACGTGCGTTTTATGTCTACTGTTATGGGAGTAGACAACGTTTAAGGCATACAGCGGAAACGTCGCTGGCTTAAGCCACTACTCGTAGAGAGGTCCATCATTAGATCTATCGCACAACTGAAGTGACACAAGACATTACATTCGTCATGCAATGTTGTAGTGGTGAGAAAACGCGATCCCTTACTTGTGTCGTGCGTGCTACGCTAAGATTAAAGAGAGCCAACGGTGGGCATGCCCGGTCTTGGAGGATTCAAGAGCTGCAGCTCTGCGTGTTGCGCTGACGCCGCTACGGTTGTTAGTTGTGTTAGTGACCTTTAATGGTGAATGTATCTGTTCTTGCCGAAAGCGCATTACCAGGGTATCCACGCATCAAAATATTTACGTACCTGCTGAACAACTGCAGGGCAACGCACATGCCAACGAACATGATGGCCAGGCAGACGATAATGGGCACCATGTTTTCCTCGGACAGACTGTTGTCCTTGGGCATCAAGCCGTAAGGGTGCATAGTCTGTACCTCCACGTCTGTAGACAATCATGCAAGCAGGGAGGCAAGGGCGAAACAATAAGTTTGTCAACACGTTATGGGCCATACATACACAGCCAAAACAAAAGGGCAGCGAAACCTTCTTCAATCGGTCAGGACCGTGCAAACTGTTCAGTGTACTAACGACTTGCAGTGAGATGACTGCGCTAGTCTGTATTAAATATTGGCGCACTCCGTCTACCTGAAATGCACGTAAACGCAGATTAGTCAGCCCATTTCTCACGTCTTGTTATTTTATGCTGCTTTGCAATTTTTTTAGGAACACTGACCTCAATGGCCGATTTTATACTGCCGTGCGTCTTACTGTGAACATGCAGTCCTCATTCCCCCGTTCTTTTTCTCTCTCTCCTTCTGTTTCTATTCCACCTTGTCCTTACCCCCAGTGTAGTGTAGCAAGCTTGACGCTCGTCTGTTTGACCTCCCTGCCTTTCCTCTCATTGCTTTATCTCTCTCTTTCTCTGCTCAAGGCAGAATAGTGGCCTGGAAAGAGCTTCTCGTCAGAATCAATGTGGCGGCGCTTCACTCACCAGCTAAACCATGTCGCAACATCGCAACATCGCTAATGTCTCAGTGCACTACACTGCGATCGGCATCACATAGTTGCAGTTCCTGCGCCAGTCGGCTCCTGTTGCTTTTCTTGAAACAGCTGGTAGGGAAAACACACATGAGGTCATGGGCCCAGAGCTTCTCCAGAGTTCATGTCATGGGGGCGGAGACATTGTCTAACCTTTAAAGCGTTAGTAAGCATAGTATCCAGGCAGCGTTCGCTGTGGCGACCAGCATGAAGTATTCTACTCTAACTAGAAATATTTACATGACACCGCGCATGTGTGAAGTAAAACTGCGAACCGTACCGTTTTCTGATGCCTTGCGACCTTATCTGTGAGTAAAGCTTTTGTAGAAGGCAACATGGTTTACAACAAACTACCGAAAGTCGGGGCCGAGGTCATAAAATAAGGATGCGCGTCGAGAAATATTTATGTTAAGGCAATAAGTATTATTTATGGATTACCTTGTTCGTGAACAAAAAATGGCTGTAAGGCCTGTTGTGCCATTGAACCCGAGAGCATTGTAAATATGACATTTTACAAAGAGAATTCATGATACGAATGGCTGCAAGCCAAGACCCATTATCTTCAGCAGCACCGAATGGGTGCAAGAGTGCTCACAGTCTGCGCACGAGAGAAATGTAGAGAGAGAGAAGTGAGCGAAAGAATTTGTATTTTCCTTTGACCATTTGAGATCTATGTCAGTCATGTAGTTTGGTTTGAAGTAATTTAAGAAAAAGATTGCACTTAGATGAGAGCAAAAAGTGGTGGACAAGAATGTGAAATAATTCTAAAGTCATGGTCTAGGGCATTGCACGTAGAAAAAGCTTTCATGTTAGAATAAAGTTTAGCACATATGGCAACTCTCATAAACCAGACACCAAGTGCATCGAGGTCAATCACGGTTTCTGAAGAGATCGTGCTGCAGAGGCAAGCGATCATCGAACGCTACATATACCACACCAGAGCATGCACAGCATTTCAAGGGCATATAAATGCAGACGGCGCGAGCAATAATGAGAACATACCTGGTGAACAGTATGTGCCGTTGATGTCATTGAATAGAAAGAAGCCATCTTTGCACTTGCAGAAGTCGTCGTCACACTCAGAGTTCTTGTCAATTTTTAGGCACTGCTCGTTGCGCCGGCAGGGTTGTCCCAGCATGCGAACTGAGATCGGAGAGAAAGGAAATGAAAAGAATCAGGGCCTGTACTCGCAGAGCAGGTCCTATATGCTAGAGCACGGAATAACAACTGGAACGAATTGTGACAGAAAACATCTGTTAGCGATGACAAGCCAACGACGAACAGTAATTACAAAATGAGAACTATGCAAATTTGGTTGCATGCTTCACACTCACAATGTACTTCATGATATCTCATAATGTATTACCTCGTGGATTCTGAACAATCTATATCGCGCTGTCACAAGATGCCCTTATACCAGTTGGGAAAGTTAACCATGCAAGTACAGTTAATTTGAACTCTGCTTAAGGTTGGTCACTGTGCGCTCAGAAGCAGCAACAGAAATTTCGAGTGGTTGACGCAGTTCAAAACACTACCGTAATTCAACTCGAGATAATCCATCGTCCAACGACAGCAACGTAAGATTCCGCACCGCATTTGACAACGTACATGCCGCAATAAAACTGACCGATAAACGGCCGCCGCTAACCTATTAGCCTGTATTGGAAAGTCGTGCCATCATTAAAACCGGTTTCTGCATGTATCTCATGCATTTCGCAAATCGCCTACTGCTTCCGGCGCTTGTACCTGCGCTCCACTATTACGGTTCTCTGCCATCCGTGCTCTCACACTGCGCCTTCTCGGAGGATACCGATAACGTTGCGCTGACGTCGCCCAGCCCCATTACTCACGAGCCTGGTTCTCTCTGCCTTGCTTTTTCACGTACTAGACGAGACACGCACCGACAAGCGTAAGAGAGAGAGAGAGAAGGCGACGAGGAAGGCGGAAAGGTCTAACTGTCAGATAATTAGTGAGCGGTAAGTGTGCGTTCGGGGAGGATGCCGGCAGACACGGCGCTGACGAGCTTATTTTTTTTTTGTTTTCGTACAAGCTTGACGCGGCGGTGGTGACCTCTGGCACTTCCGGATTGGTTCGGTAGAACGACGCCCTTGGGAGCGGCGAAATAAGTTGCTGTTGGAAAGCGTGGGCTTGAGCCTCCGACCAAGCGCTTTCATCAACTGCGGCGAAGATAGAGCCTGGTTAGTTTCACAGGTTAACAGAAAATGAGATCACGTGAGGTAGCGAACGTTATTGTGGAATTATTGCTTTCAGCCTACTTTTTTTAGTAAGCGCTCGATATTATTGCTCGATATTCGATATTGATATTGCTCGATATTATTGCTCAAGTTCGAGAATGAAGCGATGTGCGCGTACTAATGAGAAAATGTTTAACAGTGCTCCCGAGAAAAAGAGACAGGTCTTTTATGTACAGATATGCGAAGACATTGGCCAGTGTAATAGCTTGGCCTGGCATGTTACTGTTAAGTACAGTGAAGGGAAAGAGTGACGCGTGATGAAGAGAACACAATGCGCATATGCAACTACACCCCATTGCGGACCTCTAAAGCCATGTGTCTAGCTCAGTGGCAAATAGAAAGACTAGAATCGCCTTAATTTTCGTGGCTATAACGTTTCTGTCACGCCAAGGACCCAAAAGGAAGTCGTCATCGTAGCAGTCTGCCGTTGACGTGTGCAGTCGAACAGACCAGTTTCTTTCATTCTACCGCGTACGTATGGCAAATGAAGAACACGTGCGCGAGTGTTTCTGGCAGCTCACAGTATTCCCAACTTGGTTTGCTAAAAGAAAAAAGAAAAATACTCCTGCTGACTAACAATAAAGGCAATCTATCTAGCTTGATGTTTCCACCCTTACTTTTCCGGTTGATGGCGTCGCAGTTCGTTTTTTTTTATGTCGTGCTAAATTCCCAAACCGTGAAAATTAAAGATCTTAATTTATGTTCCTCGGCATGTATTGATTATCAGGCGACACTATGCCTGTGGTGCGTCAGGCATGGTCGGGCACCCGATTATAAATGCTTCGCCACCGTAAAAAAGTTGTTTTGGGAGTAAAAGTAAGACGGATATAATTTTCACTGAGAGAAATTTAGGCTCATGTGCCGGCAACAAGCACCAAGGATTGTGTTTATTCACCACTTGCTTTTTGTGTAGGCGTTGTGATCAGTAGGAGGCAGACTTCTGAAAGCCGTAGATCGGTAGCCGTGGTGCTGAGATGGAGAATTTCCAACTCCTGTTTGAAAATTGATTATTAATTGATTTTATGACATACAAATCACAATAATCAAGACAGAATATACTGGCTACAATGTTTCTAAATTATCAAGGTTATTTTTAATAACTATGAATACATTGAGTGTGCTGTCAATAAATTATCTACGTGCTATGGATCATTGGCTATTGGCAATACTGTGATCATGTGAAGGCTGTGTGGCTAGGTTGTACTTGTCATGACGGATGAAACTGTAGTATTTTGTGGGAGCTAACATTATTTTAAGTAATTACTTTGTTCTTAACAATAATAATTAGTTTTCAGCATGTTGTATGCAAAACTCGTTCTATCTTGGGAGGCTAGTGATGAACCAGGATGCGGATTTCTTACCGCGCACATCAGTAGCTTTAGAGAACCAGTGCTTCAGATTTCAACAGCGATAGCCATTAGGAAGTAATAGTGCTGCAGTTGTCAAAAGGAACTAGTAGCTGCATTTCAGTCTCCGCCACTGGAATGTTGAGAAAGGCAAAATCGCACCATAGATGAATGCTAAGGTGAAGTGTCGAATGACAGAACTGGATCTCCTTTCTTGGGAATAAATTGAGGAAGGTAATGCAATAGAACCTCGTAATGTGCTGATAAGTTTAAACTACATGTTATACACGGCAGGCAGCGAGCTGTGTATAACTTCCTATTGCAGTGATTCGTCAATTGATACGTCTTCTCTCGCGTTTGTGTGATTACCCTGTAAGGCAGTAATGTTCATGTAACATTCAAAAGTTATCATTCTGCGTGTGTTTTCTCCTGTTTTAGTTTTCATTTCATTAAAATTTTTGCATTGACTTTTGACATCGCGTGCTATTTCGTTGTACGAATAGAGCTTTTGTTACGCTGATGTCCTTTTTTTTTAATGACGCTTATATTGCGTTGATGTAACCGTAGTCCCCTCTTATCCGATGCCTTCCTAAAGACCTGTAAGACATTCCTTACATTTTTTAAATAAATAAAGACGTCGGGAACAGCAACATACGGCGTTTTGTGATGTTAGCATGCATATGAAGGCGAGAACAGAATGATACAAGCTCTCATTTTCTTTACTTGCCACAGGAATAACCATTCTGGCAACCAAGCATTGCATTTTCGCACTTAGTCAACAATCATGTGTATCACTTTGATCGGAACTAGAGTGCATCTATCAGCACCACAGGACGAAGAGTAGCCGACTCATCAGCAACCTGCATCGTCTGTTCGCTATTGAGCACTATTGCCCCGTGTGTGAAGCTTATGCTTTGATATAGCCGAACAGCCGTGATGAAAAAAAAAACAGGAAGAAAAAAGAAGGAAATAGAAGGAAGCTGCTGCGCCACGAGGGTTTACTGCAGGATCCACTGAGAAACAGTTAATTCCACTCACGTGGAGCCCCGTAATCGTTCCTCATTTGAGTAGCATTATTTGATTAGCGCAAGACTGCTGGCCGTGCCCCTGCCTTGTGCTAAAGGAAACGAGTTTGCGTACGTGCGCAATTATGCTGGTGGGAGACCTCGCCTCTATACTGACGTTAGATAAGCGGTACACGCCAGGAGTGGGAGGACGAAAGGCGTGTGAGAGAGTCTCCGCAGAAGCGCAAACTCGGCAAGCCCGCCTTAGCTTGAGCCTTCGCTTCTAATTCTTTTGTTTCTTACTTAGTTCTCTCAGAAGGCCCACGCTGCTACACATTCCACGATGCCCTCGATCTGTTGGCCTCGTGTGCGCACTCTAGTCACGCGCAGCTCGATGGTTACTAGTCGGTAGCCTTACGGTGGGAGTGGGCCTCCCTCTGCGGGCTCTATATTCTTCCTTGCGAATCAGCAAAGTTCAAGCACTAGAGTAAAGCACGCTGGCTTTTCCCATGCTCGAAAGCGTCGGTTGATAATTGTTCGGTGTCGAAGTCATGCTGAATGTTGCGTTGCATGTAGGTGTCTCTCTTTTGCATCAGTGAAGATGAAATCGAATCCCTCGATGGATTGCCGGCTCGTGACGGAAATGGCGTCGTCAAGCGTTTCGCCCTACAAAAGTTCTTCCTCGCTTCCGTTATTATGTGATGCCTTCTGTTGTGTGTGTCCCTTAAAAAGACTGCATCGCCCACATAAAAAAGAAAACATGGAATTTATATCAAGGACTTGTTTTCGATGAACCTGAAGTCACCAGTACACGAATATAAAAAAACTATCAACCCCTGTGTCCGCGGTCGAGGCCTGCCTCACGGCGCTAGAGAAGCACTACTCAAGCTTAGGGTTGGCTGTCTGAACGTGTGCGAACATTCATACCGACAAGGACGTGTGGCTAGTGCATCGTGTTCGTCTTGTGGTTGCTGCGAGACACTTCGGCGCCCGATTTTGGAGAGGCCCGCTTTCATTGCACAGCGCACCTCGCTATAGTGAGGAACTTATCAACTCCTTGACCTGCTGTGTACGACGCTCGACAAATGTTTGCACCCCACTGGTTGTGCCTCTCTACGGGATCAGGCTCATCGCGCTCTCCTCACTTTTCTAGAAGCAGCTAAGTTTCACGTTTGCAGCTTGTTTCTGCTTTGAAATGACAATAGGGAGGTATGGCTCGGCGGTTTTACGGGCCAGTGGGCCCAGCGAGCCAGCAAAGTCACCACTACGCATGTGCGGTACGCACGTGCGTAGTGTGTACCACAAATGCATTGGCGGTACGGAGTGGGCTACGACGCTAGCCGCTCGCTCCCGAATCTCGTCTCACCGGCGGACCGCGCGCAGCGGACCATCGTTCTTGCGAAACAAACATGGCGACCACCCGCATGAACGGCGGCGTGTCGTCATCAAACGCGGCGCTGGCTCGTCTGCAGTAGAAAAAGCCTCGGGAGTGTTTCATCACCGAATAGGACCTCTGTGCCCTCCGAGAGGTTTCAGCAACCAGGCCGTTTGTCGACGATTTGAGGTGGACGACTGCGATCGGGAACCTGAAGCGAGCGTACTGATCTTTTCACAGTAAGTTTAACCTTGTTCTACAGGTGGAGCAGCAAGGAGCTCCACTCAAAAATTCAAGGGGCTTCACTCAGCTCTAAAGTCCCTTCATAATTTATTTCGCTCGACAGAGCGAGGGATCGCTGAGCTAAAGCTCTTCCATTCGTGCGGCGCCCCACTGCCGTCTCCGCTCGCCCGCTGGGACGGCAGGCCCGTAAACCCGTTGAGCAACAACTTTCTCATACCTCAGACGCTATTTGTTCTATTCTAACATTCTTATTAGCGTCACCTACTGTGCGCGACCCGTACTTTGTGTCTACTGCTTTATTTCTTTTTTTTAGATTTGTCAACTTTCTCTTTCTTGCCTCCCCTTCTTCCTATCCCCCATTTTTATGTTTCTGCCTCCTCCTCTTGTCTAAAGAGTATAGGCAGGCGTAGTGCCTCTTCTGGGGGCAGTTGTTGCCAGCCTGCTCCTCGCTTTACCTTTCCTGACAAGTGTATATATGTTTTCAAAGCAGATAATAATAATAATAATAATAATAATAATAATAATAATAATAATAATAATAATAATAATAATAATAATAATAATAATAATAATAATAATAATAATAATAATAGTAGTAGTAATAATAATAATCATAAATTAATAGGTAGATTAATGAATTTATTAAGCTTAGTATTTCAATTATCAATATTCATATAAACATATATAGACGCTCACCAGAGAGAAAGGAAACGAACTTATTTCTCCTGACTTTAAGTGTGAGTTTCTCATTGTTACCTTTCTTTATTTTGTTCAGTGCTGGCATTGTTATGCCATGTTTAATGTGTATTCGCGATGTACGTGAAAAAGAAGTGGCCGGTGGCGCTTAACGAACCAACATCGCTTAAGTAACATCTAATAAAAAAAATTAAGTCGGTTAGCAATCGTCTCCTTAAGCGGATACCATATTCACTTGCTTAAAGAGCAGAGTAAAAAAGTGAAAGAGAAGAGGAACACAAACGCACCCTACTGAAAAGACTCCGTATTTCCCATAGCTCCTATAACCAATAACATCGTATGACATATGGGAAAAACGTATTTTTACATTACATGGGATCCTATATGTTTTATATAGGTATGAGTTACGGGAGTTATGGGGAATACGGATTTTTCAATAGGGCTCCCACAAACACACACACACACACACACACACACACACACACACACACACACACACACACACACACACACACACACACACACACACACACACACACGCACACGCACACGCACACGCACACGCACACGCACACGCACACGCACACACACACACACACACACACACACACACACACACGCACGCACGCACGAACAAAAAGAAAATGGAGAGTAAGGCACATTATAATTATAATACAGCCTTGTGAGCGTCAAATCGTTTTGAAGCGCACATTAAGCCATTTCTGAGGTCGTCATGCGTAAGAAAAGTCATTTGTATTCAGTTCCGCATCAAAAGATGCTTTACGTGCCACATATATCTTAGTTCTAGATTAGTGCCACAAAGAAAGATCTCCTATCTCGTGCGAGAGATACCACAATGTACGTAAACTGTCAAGTACTTTCGGAGCTACGTTTAACACTAAAGAGTACCCCTGATAAGTATCTCCATGCACAATATGTTCAGGTTGTTGAACCGAAACTTTTTCGGGTTCCAGTCGGGTTTGTGACGCTTTTGGGTTCGGTTAAGCGTCAGCTTCGGAGAGAAAATTGTGACGGTTTGAACACGTTCGGAGTTTTGTGAACTGGTTCATTTGGGTCCAACCTGGTTCGGAGAAAGAAATACATTCGAGCGCCTTCAGTTTCCCCAAGAACGCGTGGTACATTAGGAGAGAGAATATTCGCTTGCGTTAGAACTACTGCGATCGGTGTTATTTTGCTCGGGCATTACCTATAAAAAAAAAGCACTAGACATGAGTTGCCATACACGGTTGTATAGAGGCATGTATGACTTGTACATTAAGAGGGTGTTGTGCACGGCACGTTTTTCCACTGCGATTTTCATGACGTGTCAAGGAGCCCTCGTAAACAAACCCTGCGCCATGAAGCCACACCCATTTTTTTGCAAGGTTCGAAGAGATCACTTTAAAAGATGATATATTTAGTGATTCGTTGCGCGCTCAGGGCATTTTGGCACCATAGTTTAGTTACGTGGCCGGCAGCTATCTAACAAAGAAAAAGAACGAGTTCACACGAATTTTGTGTCAGTACTTCGTTGTAGTTCCTCGCACTCGTTGTCCCCGTTTTCCTGTAAAAAAAATGAATACATCTGGTCTAATGCTAACTGAACGTGCATTACGCGTTAATATTTGTAAAAAAATGAAATGAGGTGCCTCGTTGTTAGACAAGTAATAGTGTTTCAGAAAAGTAAGCACTCGCAACTAGCACAACTTTACAACTGCATCATGAATCCACAAATTTATAGCTTAAAATATTTAAAGGAGCCAAAAAACTAACCGAGTGAGAGCACTCGACAAATGTACATTTTACCTATCGTGCATGGCTATCGCAAGAATGCAAATAATGAAAGACTAAGTTCTGTAAAAATCATTTCAAGTTCTTGATGCTGATAAATAGGAAAAAAAGCATATTGCACCGATTCTTAAAACGCACTTATAATGTTCTAGAGCGCTTCCATGCGTAATTTTCTAAAACGGCCGTAATTAAACCCAACACTCTTATCTTGGTTAACACATCACTTACACTCCTTCCGTTATAAACAGGCTGCCTCGATAAGGACATTTGCGAAGTCTCCTAGGCACCTTGTATAACTCATGAAAATGAAGAGAAACAATGTGTTGAGTAATTATATACAAAACTCATAATTAAACCACGAACGTTAAACGTTCCGTACACACCCCTCCGAACACGGCATCTTTTCCCACTAATTGTGAACCTGGTGTCACGTAAAGTTCTCTCGGGACATTGCCATACAACGTTTAACGGCGGTTTAACACTTTCGAGCCCTTGCTCAAGAAATTATTTATAAAAACTGCAATATTTGCACCACACATAACTTTGAATAGCCAGAGGCAAAGTTAATAACGTAATAATGTAATATTTCCCACATTTTTACAAGGGTTCAGCTCAGTGGCTGTTACACTTTTCACGGGAAAGTGGGCTAAATTTGCGCCGTTCATAAAACGCGCTCCTAATACTCCACGGCGCTTCTATGCGCAGTGTACTGCAAAGGCCGTAATTAAGCCATGCAATGTGAACTTCACCTACACATCACCTGTACCATGCCCCTTATTCTCACCAAATGTCAACAACGTAGCCCGTTTAGTACACCGAGGCCATCGGAAAAGTTTACTGTGAATCTCGTATAATACATCAAAAGTAGAAAGCGGGAGTTAAGTAATTATTTACAGCATGTATTTTTATGCTAGAAGCTTCAAACTTTCCCCACGCGTCTTCGCTGTGAACCTCGTATAACACATAAAAAGTAGCGAATGGGAGTTCAGTAATTACTTACAACATGTATTTTTATGCTAGAAGCTTTAAACTTTCCCCACACGTCCTCGCTGTGAACCTCGCATAACACATAAAAAGTAGAAAACGCGAGTTCAGTAATTATTTACGACATGTATTTTTATGCTAGAGGCATTAAACTTTCCCCACACATCCTCGCTAACACGGATCCTAGTTCAACTTAATATGAACTTGGTGTCCATTACAGTTCTCACTGGAGACAGGGAAACACTCCGTTTAACTACTTTCGAGCACTTGCAATAAAAAAATTTACAAAACCCGTAATCAACTGAGACTTTTTAAGCTTTGCCCACATATCAACCAAATTGGATGCCTCCTGTTCCCACGAAGCGCTAACTTTGAGGCACGTCATATTGTTTCGAAACATTGGGCAAACTTCCTAAGTGTTTCATAAAACACACCTGTACAGCTCTGGCACCCCTGTATAAGTAATTTACTGTGAAAGCTGTAAGTAACTTACACAGTTCAAACTTTTATGTAATGGCCATCCATAACATGGCTCCTCTAAGTATAAAATTGGTGCCATTCCTAGTTCTCTCAGGGCAGCGGGAAAACTTTGCGAGCATCCTGCGTAACGCCTCTAAAAGGGTAGAATTAAACAAGAATTTCTACGCAACCAATTCGTTGCCTTTCCCGAACACATTAGATGCCCTGCACAAGCAGTATATCCTCCACGACGACGAAGCGTGAGCGATGGTCTACCGAGACAGTGCGCTACGACGATGCGCAAAGTGTACAGTTGAGCCAACCATATGTACAGTTCAGTGAGCCATCGAGACCACTGCGACGAGCCACCTGAATACTCCCGAGGCAACACACCACGCGTTGTCCCGAATTGACGCATACAGCGTCGTCCGCTTTCGTAGAATTTCAGCAACAACGACTCTGAGCTGTACCTGTGGTCGAGTTGGTTCGGAATCGCTCCTGCAACAACGCCCGGTTTCAGTTCCAAGTTGGCCGAAACAGTATCGGTTCGATTCGCTTCCGGTTCAGCTCCGGCTTTCGGTGAAGTTCCGGTTCGGTTCGACGCCTTACTATATGTATACTATTTTCTCGAACACAGCAGCCAAAAGGCAAATAAAAAATGGCGTAGCTTTACTATATGTATGCACGTGTTCGGGTAATTGTCTTTGTATAAAAAGGCTGAATGCAACAGAATCGATCGATCGATCGATCGATCGATCAATCAATCAATCAATCAATCAATCAATCAATCAATCAATCAATCAATCAATCAATCAATCAATCAATCAATCAATCAATCAATCAATCAATCAATCAATCAACCAACCAACCAACCAACCAATCAATCAATCAATCAATCAATCAATCAATCAATCAATCAATCAATCAATCTGAGGTTGACTGACTGATTGAGCATTTGATTGGCCTGGTTTTACAGCGCAGAAGAACACGATGCCCAGAAGACAGACTGCATGTAGTTCGAGCCTGCGAGTTTGTGCATTAATATTAACCGCGTCGTACGTTTTAACCTGCATCAAAATCTCGGCACATGGTCGCTTTTTTCTTTCTTTGCACAGCACTCCCAAAGAAAATGCGGCATCCATGGTCGCGAATTGAACCCGTTATTTGGTGGTGTTTAGCAGCGAGACACAGGAGCGAGTAAGCTACTGCGGCGAGACACAGCCTTAACGAAGTATATTTCACAAAATAATTAAAGGAGGCTATCCTAGGTGGCAAGGTAATTTATTTCTGTGTGTTTGGCTCATCGCAGAAACTTGTCGCAGAAGCTTGTCGCATGGTCTAGTCCTAAGAACGACATTTAAGTCGTTAATGTTATCGCAGCAGGTATATGCCTACCTCGCTATGAAATCCAGGAAGTTTGGAGAGAGAATTGCCGTTAGGCTTGAATATCTCATAACTCCTGAGGTTTCTTAAGTCAAAGCTGTGTGATCTCTTAAGCATTTTTATTTTGCATGAGTGAAACCTTTTGGCAGAAGGACAGATAACGTTAGCGCGCATTACCAGAATATCTCCATCACCACGTATCAATCATCATCAAGAACGTGTTGCCATCATCAAATATTTGCGCCTGTCTACGCTTCAGTAAAAATTTCAAATGAGGCTGGATATGTGCAGCATAACTGTTAGCAAAAAAAAAAGAAAAAGAAAAGAAAGCTTAGAAAACTCGTGCCTCTGGAATTTCTGACGACAAATGTATCCACCAAGAATATTCTCAACACGTGCATAAAATACGTTCCTTGCAAAGCGTTTACACATTAAAGCGGAAAGCGACATTCGCAGGAAGTTGCACGGCTACTACAGTACTGTCTCTCGAAGACGGCATTCTGAGATGTCATTCCCAGTCGGAAATGAAAAGTGTCGCAACCTGGGAGAAGACGACGTGCCACACTGGCTTGCGAATAAGTTAAAAAAAGAAAAAAAAAGAAGAAGAGCTTGCTTCCGCTGTAGACAGAAGCAGTCGACGCACGTAAAATTCATAATGGCTTCATTTCCGCGCTCTGTATGTGCAGAAAAACTAAGGTTAGGTAACGAAGAGCTAGAAGGAGCGCAAACGCAATACCTAGACTGACAACAAATTCACTTTAACCTGATTTTGTGCATTTGGCGACGTACAGAATATAGGTATTCCTGGGCAACTTTTCACTGGCGATGCCTTGTCTTTGTCCACACATTTAGACAGAACATTAAAAAAAACTTTTATGTCTGCTAATAATAATAATAATAATAATAATAATAATAATAATAATAATAATAATAATAATAATAATAATAATAATAATAATAATAATAATAATAATAATAATAATAATCAACTGCTCTGTATTTGTTCAGAAGGGCACACCTTAAAGAAGAGTCGTGGTAAAAATTATTCTACTTAAACAGGCATTGCAACAACGCGATTCTCCACTGTATGCGTTTCCGTGCGCCGTTATGTTTTTGCATGCAAATGGACCACCACACGCACGGTTGCGACAAGAGCTGCAATACTACGTTTTCTCAAGCGGCCGAGCGCGATAGGCCGACTGTACATACATAGGCCGAAAAGATAACATAAACACTGCGTCGTATGATTGCGCATGGCTGCCCATACACCAGGAGCGTCACGCGTTCAACAGCCAAGCGCGACAACTAAGTATAACTTATGTGGTATATAGCGTGATGGCATTCGGTTGCGTCATGGAAGTGCCCCCAAAGCTTATGCATTATGTTGCTTTTCCTTCTCCTTTGGTTGCCCGAATAGGCCGGCACTTCTGACGTTTAATATCCTCACTGCGCTGTGAAAGAGAACATCGCGGGTGGCTCCGCATTATTTTCCCGCTAATCTTGGTATGCGAAGTGTCGCTGCTTAAAGTCATCAGTATGAGACTTCGGCTGCTTAAAGTTGACCCTGCTACCTGCCGCGTAGCAGGATAGAGAGAGAGAAAAAGAATATTTATTAGAATTCGTCCCACTAATTCTGTAGTTATGGAGTCACTGGGGCGGTTTTCAGTAGTGCCACCTTGCCATTGTGTGTGTGTCTAAAACACACACACACACACACACACACACACACACACACACACACACACACACACACACACACACACACACACACACACACACACACACACACACACACACACAGGCGCGCGCGCACGCACGCACGCACGCACACACGCACACACACACATTTAGTTTTTCTCGCATCTCTCTCGGTATGTCTACCATCCAGATCATTGCTGTAATACTGCGAATTGACCGAATTCCCAGCTACTATAGGATCCTTCTGCCCGCCTATGACATAGCTAATAGATCTCGTTGTTTGACCATTATCATTGCTTTGTGTTCTTCAAAGCTGTTGTAAACACTGAGAGCATCGAGTCTCTCCGTGGGTGTCTCCAGCGGTAGACCTAGGGCGGTCTTATACGCTGTGCGTATTAGCAGGTATGCCTGCGCTGTCTTTTTTACAGTTGAGTTCGTGATACGGGAGGCTATAGGTAATTCTGCTTATTGCAAAAGCTTGAACTAGTCCTATTGCGTCCGATTCGCGGAGTCCTCTATCGTTCCGCGTAACGCTTCCTCTCATTGTGGAGACCGAAATCTAAAGTTTTTAGGGTGTGGTCTGCTCTTGTATTGTCTTGTATTTTCAAACGTAAAATCCTCACCTTTGGGATTCTTTAAGTGTTGAATCTCTGAGCTTCAGTTCTGCTATTTGAAAGTTGTAATATTTTACGTACACTGTAATTTCTTCAGGTGCAGATTTAATTCCGTTCTCAGTGGCAAAATCAAAAGTTATTCAGCTCGAAAACTAATGTCTCTCGGACTTATCCGAGTAGCTCCCGTGGTTATCTGAACGCAGCAGCCACAGTTTTTGAAGATGAAAGAAGCAGCCAGAGAGAGCTACATCCGGGATGCTCTTCGGCGCACTAATAACCGCAGTTTGAATTGCTGCCATATCTTCACGGCGCTTCACTTTAAGTGCGCATTTCACATGGGGGAACAAAATCAAATCACACGACGACAGGTCAGGTGAACCTGGGAGATACAATAGATAAGGAATACAGCATTCAGTCAAATATTTCTTGGCAGATACGTAGCATGGAGCCTTGTTGTTATGCAAGGATAAGCACGGTAGAGTAGAAGAATAATGAGGAAGGCGCCACCAAATTGCTTGGCAAAAAGGTTCAGGCACGTGGATAGAATGTAGAAGTGCACATTTTATTTTCTCTCCTTCAGGCTAATATTCACGGTGCACCAAGCCTCTGGCGTAGAAAAAACGCGATCACTATTATCTTTCCTTTCGGTGGATGTCGCTTCAGCTGCTTAGAAGGAAATAAACCATAATCTCGCAATTCCGCGCTTTGTCGCTCTGTTACGTGAGTAATACTGGCAGCACCAATGTTCTTCACTGGGCGGTGACACTTAATACAAACTTGAGATCATTGGTGGCCCTTTCTGAAAATTCAGTGGCAATTGTTTATCTAGTTTATCTCCGTTCGTCTGTCAATGTGTGAGGTGAAAGTTTGTGCTAAGTTTCCGTTTGCCTAAATCGTTGCCTCATATAGTGTGAGGACATGTATCTTGGCTCGATTATAGATCTTCTTGTATTATGCGCACAGTCATACGGTAATTTTCACGCCGTAACTACCTCACACTTTCCACATTTACAGCGGCATGTGGCGCTGGGCACCGACCTACTCTGGCATCATCTTGCATCGAATCTCTGCCACCCCGAAACCCTTGGTGCCATTCAAGGACATGGCGTTTCGATAATACTTCGTCATCATATACCAACTGATTCGTGTTCAATGTCACCATAAGTGTTTTTCTTAACCTAACGCAGAACTTAACGTTAACTTAACGTTAACCCTCTACTCGTAATCTGTATAAATAATGTTACTCGTCTAACATCCAACTAAATGCTTTCTTGGAAGTAATAATCTTTCGATTTGGTGTCGCGAAGCAAATCAGTGAAGAAATTTCACGCATTCACGGCTCCCGAGTGCTGGCAGTCAATTCGCCAGGAAGTCGCACGCCGACTCTTTCTGGCGACTAGCACACTCGAGCCGTCGACACCGTTAGCTCCTTCGTTTCGTCAGGTAATTCAGACGCAAGTTCCCAAGGCACTGCCACCACCCCCTCCTCCGCAGCCAGCTGCTGGACCGCTAACTTATGCTAACGCTGTGGCCCGGCCATATGCTTCTCCAGCTCCTGACGTCTACCGGACCACCGGCAGATTCACGTTCAATTCCCGCCCCTTACTCGGCAGCTGGAGCCCCGGTCCTCAACCCGTGGCGAACGCCTGATATAGATCAACACTGACTGATAATGAGTTACAAACACCCCCATGGTATATTATTTATGAATCTTTCTAAAAACTAATGCTTCTTTAATTTTATTCAAAATTAAAAGATTATTTGTTAAATTTTGATGTTCCTGTTTGTTTAGTTGTACTAGATTTGTGTTCTTATGTACACCATTTATTACTCAGTTTCTTCGTTCTTGCTTTCATGCGTGTTTATGCTCTGTTCTGTTATGCTTACTGTTATTTCTTACTTTGTATTGTTCGGACTGTTGCAAATTCTTGTATTAGTTATACGTAATGTTCGCCGAGGGTGCCGTTGCAGTCTGGTACCTTGGGATCCTCGTCTGTATATTTTAAATGCTGTAATTAACATACGATGTAATAATACAAATAAACCGATTGGACTAGCCTCATTAAATCAACTAGTAAAATATGTCGCGGCAACGCAGAGGATAGGATAGCCCCACTTCTCAGAACTTTCACTCCCTTTCCGAGGCATAAATTTTCAGGACTAAGGCCGAATCAACAAAGATTTTCTTCGGCATGTGTTGTTTGCTATTGGCTATTCGCGTTCGCTAATAATACGTAAAACGTCATGATTGCTTGGCACCTTCCCTTAGGAAGATAACTTACGTAAGTGCTCATTTGTGAATGCAGGCCCTGTGTATACGTTACTCGTTATGGCGACGCAGCTAACAACCGTTCATGTCCGGCTTCACGCTTTTCTCGCAATAAAACAAAACGAAAATATAAGTACGCCACCTCCACCCCCTTTCTTTTTCTTTACCAGCGCTTAAATATTCCTCTCTACGAGCCTCGAGCGGAGCATTTATTTAAGCTTTCTGCGATTTGAAGCCTATCCTTTTAGGATCAAGGGCCAAGGCTGGGCCATGAAGGGGAAGGAAGACAATAGGAAAAAGCACATAGAACGAGAAAACGTCGACGGAGGCATCGCATATGCGTGCACCGGAAGGCGAAGAAGCCGCCAGACGGACCAGAAGAAACTCGCGGGTACGTTTAGGTGAGTCGAGCCAAGCGGGGAGAGGGTTCTTTAGCGGTTTGTTTTCGCCTCGCAGGAAGCGGTGCGTGAGCCGCATGAATGCGTGCCTATACGAACGAAGCAAGCAGTGACCGACGCGGAATAGCTGGCGGAGAAAAAAAAAACAAAGAAACAGAAAGAGTACTTCGCATCTCAGCGCACGAGCGCGCATCCAAGCGCGAGCCCGACTAGGCTCAAGCGAAGAGGTGCGCATGACGCTCATTTGTATGCGGGCAAGCGAGGACGCAAAAGTTTCGGGGCCCTGGCACCGCCGCGAGCGCATGGCTGCAGCAACGACCACGGGCCCGTGGACCGCGCATAAGATTCGCGTGAACGCGCTACAGCGGTGAGCAGAGCTACAGGAGGGGGGGGGGGGGCGCCCTTTTCTGCTGCGGGCATAATCGATACTCGTTTCTCGACCTCGACAACCGTTCGCGGCCTGTTGAAGCCGACTGCGCGAGCGTGAAGGTGAAGTTCCTTTACATCTCGGCGGGTTTCGACGGAATGAAAACAAAAACGACGCTGAGGAAAAGAACCGGCTTAGCGTGCAATTTACGAGTGTGACGCCAGGAATCGCGAGTACGAGCCGAGCAGTACACGTAGTCGCATAACAGAGGTCGACTTTTCTGCAGTTTCGAAAAGGCAGCAAACTTCTCTTTGAACCGCGTGCGTGTCCTAGTGAATGAATGAGAAACTTGAATCGCTTTCTGGTCAACGCTTCAGTGACTCAGTTTTACGAAGCAAGGGTGCGGGAGAAGAAACAAATACGGAAAAAAAGAAAACTTAAAGTGAACATTTTTTTATCCAGGCGGAGTGTGTTTAAAGCTTTTTACCATGCGACGGGCTATTGGTGCGAGATACACAGATGCTGAAACAATTGTGGCCACGGTATAGCCGCCGCAACGACATAAAACTTGACCCTTACTTTTATTGACCGTGGTTTCACAGGACACCGCCAGTAGTCTCTACAGCTACGGAAGGAAAGCGTTTCAATGCTGCGCGAGTATTTCGCGAACAATTGAAAAGCTTCCGTCTGCGTTAGCTGGCGCGTATCCCGTGTTAAGGTGCACCATGTGAAACTAAATTTGAACGCAAACCTTCAAGAGTTCGATATCAGCGCCTTATACCGTTCTACCACGGCAGCAACGTAGGAAGAGCGCGTTATATTGGACGTTCGTCTTTTTCACGAATCCGTAAGCCCGTCTAAGAGCTCTTCTGGGCCCGGCGTCCACTTCCAGTCTGCACGTAAGCCCAGTGTTGATAACCCCGAAGAAGTCTTTTTTGTGACAAAGTGGGAATTTCAATGCGTTTCGTTTCAATCGAATATAGGACCTGACACATACTAGATCGGATCATTAAAGACAAGTGTTACCACAGCAACAAAGGATAAAGTGACTTAACGTTTCTTAACTGGGAGTCTTATGCAGTTACAAGAAATAATAAAGAAAGAAGATTTCGCGCCCGCTCATATTTTGTTTTAGTTGAAATTTCGAAGAAAACACGTTTTTGTTCACTTCGTTAAGCGAAGCTGCTAGTATCTTGTAAGCCTGCTTTTTTAAAAACAATGATAAACGTCTGCCGTATACATACTACTGGAGAGAGGTGGTTTTGTTGCCTGTCGGCGAATAAGGTTACAGGAAAACCAAGCAAACAAGAATAACTAATGAATTACCAGAAAAAATGGATGCCTTCTTTTCTAGGAAATTTTACTGAAAACAAAGCACAGTGAGAGGAAGCGAGAACGAGAGAGATTGTGGTACGGCAGAAGTGTTATTTACGTCGTTCAATTATGAAAACAACGTTATTCCATATTCCTCAGAATAAACGCAGATCTCTGCAGACCTGCGTGCGCCTATTATGTTGTTGTTGTTGTTGTTGTTATTGTTGTTGTTGTTGTTGTTGTTGTTGTTGTTGTTGTTTTCAGCTGTTTGCAGCGCTTAAGTATTCGCTCGCATTCCCTCGTCGGGTGCACGCTACAATATGCCTTAGCCTCTCGCGCACGATGCTGGCAAGTAAGGTTGCGTGCCTGTTTTCTTAGTGCCGCATCTGCTGCATCACAGTGCGTCCGCATATATCCGGAAGCCTTAGACAGCACGCTGGAACGCGGGGTCTGTCGCATCTGCCTTTCGTAACATCAATTCCTATCGTGACGCGCGTCACGCACTTCACTCTTGAGCCCGCTGTAGTGAGCCTCTCTGCGCTTTGAGCGTTGAGCTCGTGGTATGAGCTTTGATGGCACCCGCAAAGACGTTTAAGAAGGGCCCATATGGGCGTTTAAGCCTATAAAAGCTGCAGTGTCTTCCCAAACGTGTTTATCTGTCGGGTGTAGCAAACAAAGACGCAGAAGAACGAAGTAACGAAAAGCAACAAATCAAAGCAACAAATCTACATACAAGACTTAGCTTTATAAACTTCTTTTACCTTTCAATGGGCAATTAAATCGTGTCCATGCTTTATATACGCTATCAGAAGTTCCAAATAACGCGTTTTCGCCGTTTATGCTGCCTGCTCCAGGTGGTCTCAGTCCAGAACGCTGTACGGTTCTCGGCGGGAAGACGTGGGCGCTGATTATTCCTTCATTAGGCGCCGCAATAAGTATTAATCTTCGCGCGTCCTTCAACGGGAGTGTCCGACGCTGACGCAAAGTAATGCGTTCCGGAAGCAAATATATACAAACACACGCGCACTATACCGCCCAAAAAGCAAACGTGCCTTCACCGCACGACAGCTCTGCACACCGGGCTTCCTGTCTGTTCACGGCTGTTCGTTCTCGCAAAAGAAGGCAGGCGCACCCGCAGCACAGCCGGAGAGTGGAACGCGCTATTTCTCCCAATTCAGTTCGGCACAATAAGTGAGGACCAGCTATGCAAGGCGGGGCACTAAGCGCGTGAAGAGCACCCCTGATTCTCATAAACCGCGGATGATGGAGGCGCGAAAGAACGAAGGGATTCGCGTTCAGGACGGCGTGGCTGCCCCTTTCATCGAGTCGTTCATCATCAAGCCAAAGGGCCCCAGCGCATGCCTTTGAAATAAATGACCGAACTATATCCTCTTCTTTATCTCTATCCTTTTTTTTATTACTGTCTGCCGCTTTTCTGATTATTCTTCATTCTAGTTCTTGTATTCCAGGTCTGCGTATGCTTGTGTGTTTAGCTGTCTGTCGCTACGTATGCTTGTCTGCACTCATTCCCCAATGTGCGCGGGTTAGTTCGGGCTTTCGAGCGTATATACATAGATGGTGGCGTAATGTCAGGAAATGAGTCCGAACAAAGAAAGGGCGGTCTTTATAGTAATAAAAAGCGAGCCAACCAAAAGCCTCCCGGTTAATAATGGCAATCGAGGCTTCTGCAAAATAGAAAATATATCGCCACGCCCGTATACCTTTAGTCGATGACCGATGGGCTTTCGAGGGCTTATCGAGAGCATACATTTTGATGGCTTATACGCCTCTACCGAGAAGAAGTGAACGCTTGTACCAGAAAGTACAACACATGGAATGGTGGACACCAGCGGTAAATTCTGCTGCTTTTTACTCCCTTCACTCCTTGGAGTGCAAAACAAGAGAAAAGAAATATGGAAAGTTTGTTTCGGAAAGCCGACGACGAATAGGAAATGAAGGCGAAACCCATTATATAGGGGGCCTAAGTGCAAAGCGCTAACGTTGGCGTTACGTGATGCTTTCCCAGACCTTCCGGGTAAATTTAGCTCTTAGGTGAATCGTGTTCCTTTCTTTTCGCCGTTATCCTCAATTGCTGCGGAAGTGCTTGTCGAGTGCCCCGGGTAAAGTTCGAGCACAAATGCTTGTACGACTTCACAACTTGTGCATTAGGAACACTACAGGATGTCTTCAGGGAAGTATCCTTATTTTACTTTTTTCTGTGAACCACAAGATCAAGGGAACTCTGCTTTAATAGTGCTGCACTGAGTACCGTAAACTCAAAAGACATCAAAATAGCCCTAGCTGCTATTCTGGGATGCCCTTCCATTAGCTGTGTGCGCTAGTACAATTACGTCTCCCTTAGGCTTTATTAAGAGACTAAGGGCTCTAATGGGAAGGTTCTTTGGCCAATTGCAGGGAGGGCAGGAAAAGAAAGAGAAAAGAAAAGAAATACAGTTCAATAGCTAAGAAAAGCCGACGTACGTGGTTACTCAGCAATAGCATAACTCCATGCTCAGATATTCTATACGGCGGCGAAGTTGCAACTTAGCTACAACCACTGTCCACTAAGACTGGTAACGATCTAGCGAACCACAGACCTCACTGTCGCAACAGAAGCATGCGCAGCCAGTGTGCTTGAGAAAATCGAACGTCAAACGAGCCCCATCGCCAACAGTCGGTTGCAAGAAGAGGAGAATGAACGAAAGTAGCGATGGAAAAGAATAGAAAAGAAAGCAAAGAAAAACGAAAAACATCGCCGTGCCCGCGTTCAAGTGAACGGAGCCGTGAACCCCAGCAGCGCTCAACAAAGCGATACTACGAAATCTCGGCTCTCTCAATCAAATAAGCGTTGGTCGTGCCTCTTACCGAGAAATTCGCGCGTCGGTGAGCTAGCTTCGAGCTCGACGTGTTCACCTCCGCTGGTACGCATAGACTTTATTCTTTCTAATTTTCTTTTCTGTTGACTCTGCTTATTGCAAGTATCTTCCTCTTTGTGTTTCTTTTGCTGTGCCCAAACTTTCCTTCCAGCCTTTTTGTGCCATTGACCTAATATATCATTTTGCGTTTCTCTGACGCGAACCGCAGACCACCGTCTGTGCCCTTAACGCTTTCTCTCTCTCTCTCTTTCTTTCTTTTTTCTCTTCCATGGTTGTGGCATGTGCTGCATTCTGTCTGTTACGCTCAAAGCGTGGAGCATTTTTTTTGTTCGCAATTTTCTTTTCTTTATTTTATTTATCTTCTATTCCTCCTGACCGCGCGTCTGTCCGAGCAGGATGGACGTGACTCGTAAGGCGTTGCCACTTTGTGGCGCTGATTAGGCAAGGCGCACGATCGGCGCCGCTTAATGTAGCCGAGGCATGCTGGTGCAGAACGGCACTCAATACGGACGCACTATGTTCTGAGCAAGACTATACTTTGGCTTCTGAAAAATAGCTGAAAGCAAAAATAAATAAAATGAATGGGCGGGTATAGAACGCCTACATGTACATGCAATATGATCAGTATGAGCTCTGGTGGTCACCGAAGCATTTCGAAAGTATAAATGAAGGCTTGCACGTATTGCAATAGCAATAAATTCTGACGCTGTTAGAGACGTTTGATCTTATATATGTAATAGATGTTCTTATTAATGCTAAAGCGTTGTATGTCTCAAGAGGCCGAAAATCCAGCGTGATCAAGCAATGGTACCTAAAATCATCATCAACAACGACGTCAGCAGCGTCTTGTATGTCGTCACTTGTAATAGAGAAGATAGCAAATGGTATAACAACGTTAATTATTAGTAATTATGGGGAATTATTGAGAATTAAACTGAATGAAGGTAAATTAAAGCGGAATAAAATGGATTAAGGTTGGTACAAGCTAGACCAAGGTGGATTAAGATGGACTAAGGTGGTTTAAGGTGTACTATAGTGGATTAAGATGGACTAACGTGGATTAAAGTGCAATACAGTGGAATAATGCAGTTTATTGTAGAATTGTGAAGGGGAAATGACAATGACATCACGTATCATGGCGTCACGTATCATGGACGTAGCAAATTAATTAGAAAAGCCATAACGCGTGCGCATTGAAATCATGAAAGCATACTTAAGTGACTGTCACTTTTTAAATTCTTATTCCCACTGTACGCATTATCAATATAAATTCAAACGCGAACATGTTGAAAGCGACTAAGCTGAGTTGTTGTGTTTTCACCTTCGCCTGCATTGGAAACAGTGGCTTAGTTCGGGCCCTCAAAACTACACTTGAGTAAAGCGATGCTTACACTAAGACCCGCTATGGAACAAATGCATGCAGTTCCTCCTTGTGATTAAATGTGACACGTGTTGCAATAAGCATATCTTCTCTTATCGAGACCCAGTGTTTGCTGGTGGCACAGCCACGAGCATAAATTCGGAGACCACAGCGCCAGCAAAAATAATAAATTTCTATTATAACAATTCGGCAACGTGAAATTGCTTTACTGGATCGCATTCGCTGAACACGCACATGTAGTATGAACTAATTGATTTTAGTCAACATGCCCAGGCTGCAGAGAGAGAGAGAAAAAAAGAAGAAACAGACCAAAAAAAAGTTAGTGAGCCACTATAAGTGACCACGGTGGTTGCTTACAAGGACATTATACGCTTTGAAAATACAGTGCAATCCGCCACTCTCACAGTCATGTAAAGGCGTCTGCGGACACTCTCTCATGGGGGACACCACTCTGCCTAAGCACCCATTTCATGCTCTGCGGAAGGTCGACGATGAAAAGAAAGAGAAGCGCTAACAAAAGTCGCGCCTCATTCTTAAAGCTACAACGCCAGTAAACAGTAACGAAGTGCACTAAAGGGCTACCAACGGGTGTACACATCTTAGCTCAATAAGAGCGCAGCAGCATTCACGGTGGATTGGCCATTTGGTAGAGCATCGCACGCGGCATCGCATTGTAACTTAAGAACACCGGTGGACAAAGGTTCCCATGCACTTTAAAAAGAACTTATGCGTTCAAAATTACAAATGATCTCCCTGAGACACTATCTATATTAGGTCATGGAGATGTTATTTTTAGGAGCAGCGGCAGCTTAATCTGTAAGCAAGCGCGATACCACAAAGGTATTGCAGCTTTGTTTTTCGTTAACGGCCACTCGCATTGTCCTAAAAGAGCTCAAAACCAGCCTGTGATCCGCAAGATTAACGCGCAGGTGAGTTACGACTTTGCTTGAGAAAGCACCCCGCGTCGCATATCCGCGAGCACGCATTAAGTGCCTTGCGTCGCAAACCGTCTGTTACCACACAGACGATAAACCCGTATCCTCTGTCCCGACTACAGAAAAGACTTTTGACGCGGCAGCAGCAACAGCAGCAGCATGTAGCAGCTCGCGTGGCTATAAATGCTGGAGGGTCGCATACAGCGCTTTGCTAAAAGCCTTCCGTTTATGAGCTTCGGTCGCAGAAGCTACTGCGGCAGTAGAATCAGCTGCTGCAGCAGCAGCAGTATAAAAAAAAAAGACGCCGCGAAAGTGTACAGTAGCAAAGGGCTTACACGCCGGGTTGCCCCGAGGCAGCATCGCGACCCACGAGCTCCCGTTGCGAATACCAGCCCCGGGAAAGATTCCGTTTTTCCCCTCCTTTCTTCTTCTTTCTTTTTTGTTATCGCGGTTCAGGGAAGAGCTTTACGAGTCTCGCGGCACACCTGACTCATAACTCGAGACCGTATACACGTCGACGAGGTTGTTTGTTGTTTCTCTCGTTGTGACTCGAGCGTGCGCTGCTGCGGTTGCCCCGACGCTTCCAGCACGAAGCTCGCCCCCTGGGCGAGTGCGTGTGTTTCGTCAAGAAACTTCGCAGCAAGACGGCGCGGCTAAACAGCCTGCCGGAAATTAAGCCCCGCACCTTGTTTGTCCCACTTTAGTTTTTTTTCTTGTTTTTTATTTTGCTTCCCTGCCATCTCGGCGAGTTCTCGCGATATTTTTCTCCGTGCACTTGCGCACAGCGGTCTCGTTCGTGTTTATCTTACGACGATGAGAATTAATGATCGCTGGCTGCTGCGGTTCGCGTGGATGTTCTTCGAAAGGGGATGCTCGCGTGCGGTTATCTGAGTGGGCTGATCTTTCTTTTTTCATTATTATTTTGATATTCCCGTGCAATAACATAATTTCTGTCTTGTTTCTTTCTGAATCAGAGATACAAACGTATTTATTTTCTTTGTTTGTTTCTCACAACGTGTTGCTTAGTAATGAGAACCTCGGAATCGGCTAGAGTTTTGGAATAAGGAAACTTACTCTGACGACTAATGACTCTCTTGTTTTCATTGTTTCATTCAATTTGATCATTTCACTATAGCACGCGACACAATCTGAAAGCCGTTTTCGCATTTACAGAAGAACACGATATATATAAAAAAGATTTAATGGAAGTGGGAACTAAGTAGGCGGGACAATATAAGAAGCTACGGCGCATTGTTTGGATACAACACTTGAAAAGCTTTTATATTTGCTGCTATGGGTATTATGCCGTTATGTGTAGTGCCGTTATGGCCCATGCCATTATGTGGGGCTTGTAAGACTAAGGATGGGTTCGAAGACGATTTGCTTGAGTGCCGTGGATTCCCTGCAGAACGCGAATTTCTTGTTAAAGCACTCCAGAGTCGAGATGTTTCGCGTGCTAGCGTGAACGACGTCGTATGTCCGCGACGACACTGGAAATTCAAGAGGGAAGCGTCTCAGCTATCCTCAAGTGCTCTGGTTTATCTCCTTGTCTTTCCTTTATCTCATCTCTCCCTCTTTTTGAAGTTCTTAAGTGATCTGTACTTAGCACATCAGTCAGTAACGTTTGGCGGACTCATTTCAGGGCGTTGTGGAAAGGTGGACGAGCCGCGGTGGATCGTGCTCTGGATGTCTACCAAGCTGCAAGCTTTGGTCATGTTCCGCCTCACTGAGCACGTCATCGTGTTCACGAATCTCGCACTGCGTTCCTAATGATGACGCACCTAACGACACAGCTGTGAGCTTCCCTGTTGGCAGCGCTTGGGCGAAGTGATCGCCGGAAAGCCTCACAGGTCTAGGTGCGCCTGCAACCAGCAACATTCTCCTACTTCTCTTACGGCCTTTGTGCACCACAGGTGATGAGAGTAGTTCTTACTTCCTGCGTATGAATCTAGTAACGTGCAGTAACAGAAGAACTGAAACCTCCACAGGTTGGGACTGATCCAGCGTGCACAATTGCGCAAGAAACGACGGGATCAACGCAAGAAGGGAAGGCACAGACAGAATGAGTTTAGCACCCAACGGGCATTTTCACTGAAGAGTGCGAGAAATACAGAAACAGCGACCTCTTTGTTCGTCACCGAAGGAAACAGTTAACCCTCTAAAGAGTGGCGTTACTGTTATGTAGTGTACCGCACCCTACCCTGCCACCAAGATGCACAAGCTGGTATCGGTTTACTAACGCGCCAAAGTGACCGATTACACTATGTAGGCTATAATCTTTCTTTCGTGTGAAGAAATATATTTTGTTTCATGGCTTAAAAAAATGGCTGTGGCTTAGGTAAGGTTAAGCCCAGGATGCGAAGCATACTAGCCTTTATTTTAGTTGTTGAACCACTGTTTAGCCTGGTGAACTGCTGTTGCTTGGCTATATTTGGTTCGGCTAGACGAAGAAACAACTCATGCATTACTGCTTCGCCTTCAAGAGTGGAACGCTACAGCGTTCCCGTCGACCCACCAAGGGGTGTAAGACAATGGGCTACAGGGCAGCGACTACGCGCCCCGCATTGGACGCGGTGAGCGTCGAGCAAAGCAGCGTTCGGCGCGGCAACGAAATGTGCGCCTGAGCAAGAGACGCACGCCTTAGAAACAGCTCGTTTCTAAGGCAACACCGCATTCACTAGTGGCGCTTTTGTACCGCTTTGAAGCATCGTACTCGTGGCTCAGTGGTAGCGTCTCCGTCCCACACTCCGGAGACCCTGGTTCGATTCCCACGCAGCCCGTCTTGCAAGAGTTGAGCCAAAGCCACTTCTCCTCTGTCGTGACGTCACGGTGTCACGTGGTTTCAAGGCGACACCGCCGCGCCTGAGGAGCTGGGTTGAGCTCTCGTAATATGCTTCGCATAATAATAGTCTGGGAATTGTATGAGACATGAATAAACAAATAAAAAAAAACAGAGACCCATATTAGGCTGCATACTTGAAGTGATAGAAGTGGCCCGACAAAGGACGTTGTAAAACCAACGTTTCGATAACGAACTTATCAAAAATTGGAGGACGCTTAAGCTTCGCCTTCAAGAGTGAAACGCGACAGCGTTCCCATCGACCCGCCAAGGGGTGTAAGACAATGCGCTACGGCGCAGCGCCCCGCATCGGACGCGGTGAGCGTCGAGCAAGGCAGCGTTCGGCGCGGGAACGAAATGTGCGCCTGAGCAAGCGACGCACGCCTGAGCCTTAAACAGCTCCTTTCTGAGGCAACACCGCGTTCACTAGAGGCGCTTTTGTGCCGCTTTGAAGCATCGAACTCGTGCGATTTTAGCCCTGTGACTGCCAACCAATGGCAGAGATGTTGTCGCGACCATTGTCTATTGTTAAAATGTCTTGTTTTGTAGCCTTGTTGCCATGTCGGTAATAAAGAAAAAAAAAATAAACTCGTGGTTCAGTGGTAACGTCTCCGTCTCACACTCCGGAAAGCCTGGTTCGATTCCCACCCAGCCCATCTTGCAAGTTGTTTTTTATTCATGAAGTGCCTGCTGGGATTTATCGCTCACGGCCAACGCCGCTGACGCCGAAACCGACGCCGACGACACCGGCTTTTCTGCGACACGAGCTCCTTAACGCTGTCGCGTTAAAACATTGGCCAGGACAAGTCGTTAAAGAAGTCAAGTTCCCAGCCCAAACATTGGCTCCAAGGACAGGAAGCTGAAGATATGATAGGACGAAAATTGCACTTGGTCCCACATACTTCTTACGTGCCCACGCTTCTCCAAATTTCTATTGCAAATCGATGAATTACTTTAAGCGATCATAACTGACTCAACTATGTCTCGTTCTTAATTAAGACCTTGCTCTCGGCTCCGTCAAGGAAAAGGAAAAAAATATAGAAGAAGCGTAAGCAGATAGGGTCCTAACTTTATTTCTTCTTGTTAAAGAAGCAAGAAGACACGTGTAACACGAGGCACTAGCAACGAAGTTTCAGCACATAGTGGACGCGTTCTAAGTACTAAGAATTGAGTGCTTTAGGTTCTAAAAACAATAAACATAAAATGATTATTAAGTGTTCCACTGATCGATGGAATGCAAGTATGGATTGCTGCTCTTATTAATTTGAAGCAATCTTAATAACGCTCCGCGTTCATTTTTTTGGTATCCTTCGAACGACCTGTTCATAGAGGAAGCTTTGTGGGGATTTATTTGTAATTACAGGCGAGTGCATGTCGGACTAAACGTCTCACTTACATATTTGTCCGCGCTAACAAAAAAAAAGAAAACCCTATCTGACTTCTTTCTTTTTTTTTTTCAAACTGACAGCAACAGCCGACACGTGTCCTGAAAAAAAAAAGTGATACTGAAAACCGGCAAATTGCAGTCCTCATTAGCAGGGCGGATTTTAGTGTGCTCGCCAGTCTTCAGTTTTTACGTGGCTACAGCACGTGGAACATTCTCGAACGAGCAAGAAAGCAGGTCTTTTTTTTAATTTGCCATGTAAGGAAGCCGGTATGTTTTAATGTCCCGCGTGCTGCCTTATTTCATCGGCTAGAGCACGGTCTCTGACGGGATAGATATCTGAAAACCCGAACCCCTCATGGGATGAAGAAGCAGCCTTATTGATTCTCGTTCAAGAGAAGGAGCTTATGTTGAAAACAGACTCCACGCTGCCTGGGATTGTAGCACAAAGAAAGGAGAAAAAAAACTGCAGGAATATGCTGATCTTTTTTTTCCTTTCTTCTTTTTTGTAAAGCACAAACGGAATAGCGATGACTAGAAAAAACATTGCAACTTCCCATAATTACTCCCGTTTAACGATGAAAAGAAAGGTATCCTTGGACCAGATGAAGACAAATTAATGGCCGCCAGGGCTACAGATATTGATGTTGAAGTTTCTTTTTGGTCGAGCAGCTCCCAGTGCGCTCAATAGAAGTACGTACGCTTACAGAACTGCGCACATTAACGCTATGTTAACACCCGTTAATATTTAACACACTGTACAGAAAGTCTGTGCCGAAGACGATTACACCGTGCATTTGTCGGGAAAGGTTTGCTTCAAACTTGAAAAAAAGAAAAGATACATTTTCTCTTGCAACTGTGGACCTCACAATGTGGTGGCATTCGAGCGGAAAAATTACGGTGTACCTGAGTTGCACCACCCTTCGGTGCACCACCCTAAGTCAACTTCTGTCTTCATGGGAGGTTACTTTTTTTTAACATGAACTTGATATGCATCTTAATCTTTGGCGCCTGCTCAATAATAATATCCTCACTCTAGTGCGAAGTTCACGTATACGTCACGGCATATTTTTCTTCTTCGGCACTCAAGGCCTTAAGAGCTCTGCTCAAGTTCTTAAGGACTTGTGAATTGCGCGACTCTACTTTGAAAGTTGCAGCGCGTAGTATCGTCTCAGTGCGTGCATTTTTCTCACTTTATTTTTTAATTTGTTTCTTCTATCACCTTTTATTCTCTTTATTCCTTTCCCCAGCATAGGCTAGCCAGCCGGTATACTTACACTGGCTAACCTCCTTGTCTTTCCTTCCTTTTTTTTTCTCTATGGTCACGGGAGGTTTGGGTTGTTAGCTGTCTAGTGAATCCCTCTGCGCCAATTTCCAGTCCTCCTAATACTACCAGAGGGAACTCATAAATCATTTGCTCTGTAAAAATTTTCCGGAAGCCCCCTAAATGTTGTATTTGGCCATCCTCCGCGTTGAAGCCCTCGGAAGAGCCGTCGCTGTTTGCGTCCTCACCGGGGCCACCACGTGTACTCCATGGTGTCGTACTCTTTCAAATGCACTCACGAGCCAGAGGTATAATTCACGAAGCTTTTCGTTCGTAAGTGCTCTTTTGCCATTGGTCGGTCGCCTTCTCTAACGATACGTCCGACATCAGTATTCGCTCTTACGAACAATTTTAGTGTAGGAGTTTCTTTTTTTTTGAGTACGGGCACTAATTCCTTACACATACTTATATTGTTGCAAAAAACTAGTCACATAAGCAGTACGTGCCACAACTGAGCGAATCGCACCGTAAGTTACGTTATTTCGCGCCGCTGATTTCGCAGCATATGTTTGCCTACGGGCATACTTTTTGACTATGGAAATGCGTAAGAAATCCGTTAGGTTATTATTGCGTTGTCCATTTTTGAATAATGTAGATTCATTTTGGTTAATAAGCAACTAACCACTCACGACCAGACAAAGATAAAATTGATGACGTAACGAGCACAAGAATAATAAGCAACGCCACCAAGCTTTCTGTATCACATAGCTTCCGGTGTGGCAAATTCTTACTGCCTTTAAAAGGGCCATGTCACGGTGGTCAGACTATTCTCAGTCCATCATTGTAACTAAGAGTAGAGGCCTCAGTAAAGTTATATAAAAAGAAAACAAAAAAACGAAAAAAGAAACTTTGCTTTTAGCACACATTTTAATTCAAATTTTCTATTTCAAATCTCTGGCTCTAAGCTCCACCGCAGAGCCACCGCTGTGGCGTCGGCTCCAAAACATTTCGACACCCCATTAGACGTTCTTCTGTGCGCGTCCTGGCACCAAATGGCACAGCAAAGGCGTCACCGTTAAATTGTGGCCGCACTTCTTTCACTCGCATGATACAACAGACCACCTAGACGCACGTGCCAAAAATAAATGACCCATGGTGGCCGTGACGTGTTTTGATCTGCGGCCAATCACTTCCTGTGCTTGCGGTACGCAAAATCATTGCCTTAAAGATGGGCGTCCCTTAAACTGAGGCAGCCCTTTGCTGGGGTGGAATTGATTTCATCACCACTTAGATTTGCCGGGATGCTGTATGCTGTGAGCGCGATATTAAAAAAAAGTTCAAATATTCTACGCCAATGAACGCGTTCAAATTTTGCCTACTTGCTATGGGAGGCCTAGCGCTTCATGGAACTTTTAAGAGCCACATTTGCGTAATAACACAATTCTCATCTGCAAATTTGCATCGCCCTAATAACTGGCAAATTTCGATCAGCTTAACACTTCCATTTAGTCACTCGCCCTTAAGGCCTTAGAATGCTATGCCATCCTCATTGGACGTGGTTAATCAGTGTGCTAATAAATAGTTTCATTTTGCCGACTTTATATCGCACACACGCTGTATAAACAGTCTTCCGCACACTGCAACTATGAAGTTTAATTGCTATTTTTTTCTTTGTTTTTTGATCATACCTTTGCTCTGAACAATAATGGTGGTAGATGAAAACATTATGAAATTTCTTGCGGTTCGATTTCTTTCTCCTGCTACTGGCCGGATGCAAAGTCTGCGCTTTGAAGCGCTGTTTTCGAAGCTTAGAATTACTTGGACGCCGTGCGTGGCCATATTTCTAATCGATACCAAAAGGAGAAAGCTAATCAGATACGTTTACCGAGTCAAAGGGGCTTCAGTGTAATGCAAAACGAAAAAAAAGGGAGACGCACGAGTGAGACATCTCTCTCAAACGTCACTGTTAATCGACTCTGGAAAAAAACTAGGGACCGATGATTGAAGACCCGCGAGGCGGAGCTCACATGGTGGCAGGGCAGAAAAGTCTCTGCACACACATTAGAGACTGTAAATCTGCGTCACGCCACTCAGGCATGACTCGCACGGAGCTCCCTTCTCACATAAATCTGACGCGCCCGCGCCTTCGTTTCTCCGTTCGATAGCAGCAGCCGATACCTTGCCCAACGAACGAAGGCCGGCTAGGCACTCGGAACGCACACGACTCCACGACGAATGATTGTTTGCCGCCGGCCGTTCTACTGCGGTCGGTTTCGAGAGCGAAGCCCACGGAGGCAAAAGGAGAGGAAACGCGCACGCCAGACAGAATATCAATTGAGACAGCCAAGCGAATTAATCTGGACGGTGAGCGATTGTTGCCGAAGCAGACGCTGTCAAACTTTATTTCTTTGTTTCTTTCTTTCTCTCCCTCCCTTTCCCCAAGTAGGCGCTGCCAGGGAGCCACCACAGTCGTTCTGATCGCACCTCTTCACCCCCTGCAAATGGCTTTCCCTCAAATTAACTATACGCGTGAAGAAGCAAGATTTAAAGGGTGAGCACTCTGACGGCTACAGAAGCCCACCAAATACGTGCTCGGCAGTTAGGGGGATAATGCGACGCGCCCAGGAGCCACGCATTTTCAGCCGCAGAAGCGATGATGGAGAGCTGGAGGTAAATAAAGACAGAGAGAGGGGTAGACCACGTGCCTGCTGCAAACGGACGTGGGAATGAAAGGGAACGCCGGTCGACAGAGAAGCGGCGGCTCTCCTACTACTGCGCCAGATGGCACCGACCTGTGACCCGAGCGTTGCGCATGGAAGCGCGCGCGGGAGATGAAAGAAATGCTTCCCCTCGCAGCCACACAAAGGGTGCCGTGCACACAAAAGTGGAACCGTGCATGCGGCGAAAGTAATTGCGTTTTGGCCGGCTGCTGACCACGCTCGCTTTTCGCGCGAGCCAACTGTGACGTTGAGCAAAAGTTTCTTGGAATGGTTAGGGCGAACGCTTGGTAGAACTGAAGGCAACGGACGCCCGTAGAATTAATCTCGTTTGGAGGCTTTGGTGTGGCTGCTAAGGGGAAAGAGAGATCGTGGAAGAGGAGCTACTGAGAATTCATTTGTGCTGCGCTCATCAAAAGGAGTGCATAAACAGATTGTGCTTTGGCTATTCTTGCCGAACAGCGCCATGTGTGCACTCTGTAAGCTACAGACTATAACTCCGAGGCATGCGCTTCTCACTGTGGGCCTGCGTTAGGAGAAGGGCAGCAAATTGAAAGAATGACGGCCATAGGTGTTACGTAAAGTTAGCGTCACTGTTTGCTGATACTTGAGGCTTCTTTAGGAGATAAAATCTATCTATCTATCTATCTATCTATCTATCTATCTATCTATCTATCTATCTATCTATCTATCTATCTATCTATCTATCTATCTATCTATCTATCTATCTATCTATCTATCTATCTATCTATCTATCTATCTATCTATCTATCTATCTATCTATCTATCTATCTATCTATCTATCTATCTATCTATCTATCTATCTATCTATCTATCTATCTATCTATCTATCTATCTATCTATCTATCTATCTATCTATCTATCTATCTATCTATCTATCTATCTATCTATCTATCTATCTATCTATCTATCTATCTATCTATCTATCTATCTATCTATCTATCTATCTATCTATCTATCTATCTATCTATCTATCTATCTATCTATCTATCTATCTATCTATCTATCTATCTATCTATCTATCTATCTATCTATCTATCTATCTATCTATCTATCTATCTATCTATCTATCTATCTATCTATCTATCTATCTATCTATCTATCTATCTATCTATCCTTTGTTTGTCTTGTTTGTTTTGTTTTGTTTCTTGAGAGGTGTCGTAAATTGGCTAACGGTGCATGCACTGCGTGAGTGCTCTATGCGTCGCATTCGATCTCGGAGTTCATCACCTCGGTGGGCGAGGGATACCGAGCGAAACTGCACTGAGCGAAATCTTTGCGGAAATCACTCACGTTTTGAAGCAATATTTATAGCTCCTTTAGCTGTCTCAGCGTATAAAGGGCCAAGTGAGGCTAGTAAATAACGTGGCATCTCCACCATCGTGGCCTATCTTGCCAAACGCGGCCTTTTCGGTCACGAAATTCTGACGACAGCGTATACAATTAGGATCCTCGCGCTACTACAAAACTTTTCGCGCCTCTCTAAGGCTCAGGACTGCGTCATATTTACGAATTCTAAGCCGAAACGCTTTCGTCTATTCCCGCCACGATGTCGACGAAGGGAAAGCGCGAAATCCGCAGAAATGACGCACGCTTTTATTAATGTCGCCCGTGCAGTATTTATCAGATTTGTCAGTGAGAGAAGCACGCCTTCTAGAGAGATGTCATTGTCACTAACACTAAGAAACGGCTTACTACGAGCCTGGTCTAGTCCGAGCATGTACGGAGCCCGGTATAACGTCGTGTATGCGCTAGGCATAAGAGAAGATTGCCGAGTGAAGTTATCTGGGACATACATATTTCACAGCGGCCAAAGGGAGGTGCGATAGAAAACGTCGTTCGCGTAACTCGGAATTCTAGAGTCCCCCTTTTTGCGCTGGCCATATAGTTAGCTAATTAGGTCGGACTAAATTGGCTTATGAGAACTCTGCTTAGAAGGCTATATTTGCGCAACGAAAGTACCTGAGGGTAAGGGGCCTTCGTAATAGACATTAAAAGCGCCGCCCGCAAATGTTGCACAGCCTACTCAGCACTTTATTTGTGCTCGTTCCTCTTTCTCTTTTTATCCTTATGCACCCTTTCCTTACATACATACATCCTTATACATCTTATACACTCTCCACATGCAGGACAGCCAACCAAAAATACCTAGGCTGAAGCTCCCTGTCTTTGTATATAAATCCTTTTTCTCCCTCGCTCTCTCTAAGTGAGGTCTAACTTGAGAGATTAGAAGTAGTACACCTCTAGCTACTCCTTTCCCCTATAGGAAAAATATGAATGATTTTAAATAATTGTAGTAATTTCAATGAAAAACATACTAAGAGAGACAGCGCGCACGCGGTAACATATACAAGAAAAAAAAAACATGACACGAAACAACGGTCGCGAGTCCCAGACATTTTTATCACTTAAAAAAAAATTGGGCACTCACTGGGCAGGCACGTCCCGCGGCGCGTGAGCACGAGCGTCCGGTTGGAGCAGATGCATCGGTGCGTTGACACGTCGCACCCGACGCCCACCATGGCAGCCTGGAAGCTCAGTCGCCGGCAGTCCGCGTCCGACTCGCAAGTCGCCTCAGAGGCGCTGACTGCTGCAATGGCAAAGAGCACAATTAGCGAGCGAAAGGTCCCCCACGGGCGACAAGGGTAGTTCAAGGCGGCGTTACGGGTCCCCGAGCCCACAGGCGTATGTACCAATGAGCTCGGACCCTTTCTGCACTATCACCGGGATTGGCCCTCGTGATGACTTGTTGTTTTTTTTTTTCGTCAACTTCTCAGGCGCATTTTCCCCCATGTCATATCACTCACGTTTTGAAGCAATATCACTAGCTCCTTTAGCTGTCTTAGGGTCTAAAGGGCCAAGGGGGGCTAGTCAAGAACGTGGCATCTCCACCATTGAATCCAGCCAAGCGAATTAATCTGGACGGTGAGCGATTGTTGCCGAAGCAGACGCTGTTAAACCTTGTTTATTTGTTTCTTTTTTTCTCTTCCTCCCTTTCCCCAAGTAGGGGCTGCCAGAGGGCCACCATACATGTTCTAGTCGCACGTCATCTTCACCCCTACCAATAGTTTTCCCTCAATATAGCTATATGTGTGGAGAAGCCAGATTTAGAGGGTGAGCACTCTGACGGTTACAGAAGCTCGCCAAACACGTGCTCGGCAGTTAGGGGGATAATGCGTTTTTTTACAATGTTTTTTACAGATGTTTTACAGATGTTTTTACAATGTTTTTACATTGTAAAAACTATCTAAAACCTATAAACCTAAAACTATCTAAACTATCTATCTAAAACTATCTAAAACTATCTAAAACTATCTAAAACCTATAAACCTATAAACTATAAAAACCCATCAGCCCCCTGATGTAAATAAATAAATATATATGTTTATTTTACAGCTTCGCTGTAAAAAATGGCTGATATTGTGGTCTAAATTTCTGCTCCCGGGGGGGCGTAGGTGTATTTAACGTTGTATAACTTACTGTGCTATGCGAGTTTCTTTGTTTCTTTTTTCTGTTTCTCTTTTTGTGTGTACGCACCCATTGTGGACGAATGGTCACAGCGTTACGCTCTCGAGGGTACTGACAGTTTTAGAGACAGGCAATACCATGACCATTACTTGATCGCATAAAAAAACAAGCTAAAACGCACTATCGGCTTGTACCTTGTCCGCATCTGCGGACTTGCCCTAGCATGGTATCAATCACAACTGAAAGGAAAGCGCATAGCAGCCACCGCTGGCATTGACAAAAACATTGTCAGAATGTGTATTTGTGTCGGGACTGAAGCTGCAGCAGTAACCTTTCTAGAAAGCGAGTAAAGAGTGGCAGAGAGCGGCAGCCGGGCTACAGTGAAGCAGTAAAGAAGGAACCAATGAACGGATCTAGAGCAGAAGAGGTGTATTATTAATGGTTAGCATCAATAATCAATTGAAAGTTTAAGCCTGCCTGATTGCCTGATTTCCTACTGAGAAAAAGTAGGCCGACAGATGAGATGAGATGCATCGTCTTCATACGAATACCCAATCGACACATACATGCGCGGACACGCATGCCCACATCGAAGGCTGTTAAGAGTTTTGTCAGCATCTGTAACTCTTGGGAAGACTTCGTCACGTGCATAACACAGCCGGCAATCGCGTAAACAACCGCAGGGTCCCGCATTTCGCGGCGAGTCGCAATGCAAATGTCGCAACACCTTCGGAGTCTGCTTGCGGTACGAGTGGCGCCTGTACTACTGCAGCGGCTGTAAGGGAGGCCCTGGAGGCCCGGCCAAGACATGCACTGGGTAGTTCGTGGAACACGTGAACTGGCCCTGGTGTATATGTTGCGTAGAAAATTCGTACGCTGACAAATTTGAGTGTAAAGTTACCCCCCTCTCCCCCCCTCCCCACCCTCTGTACGTGTTCTATGTGTTTGACGAAATCAGCCCCCTACCCCTTTCTTAATGAGACCCGATTAGCCTTTTGGCTGCAGGCACATAGAGTATGTTCTATGTCCTTTGAGACATCACACCTGGAGCTATCTTAGCCAATCTCTCCACTATGTGAAGCTTACTTTCACAGTATTAAGAGAATTAACGTATTAAGCGCGGACAAACAAGATGGCCATATTCTTTTTTGTTTTTGTTTTTCAGTCTATGTGAAGTTGTTCGCTTGTCGTAGAAGCGCCAGCTACTCTTTTGCTCATACGCGCGTTTGAAATAGGAACATCCTAATAAGTGCAAATCCATAGCGATGTAAAAAGTACTCAAGAATGATTTCACGCAAGTAGTTTGCAAGTTATCAAACATAAGCCAGAGGTTCACAAGTAATGTTCGCAAGCTAGAACAGAAGCCCAAATGCTGTCCGCGGGATAAAAAAGCTGGTCAGAAATTAAGCAACACACAGATATGTCATTCACCATATTATATGCACATACAATGAACACTAAACATACAAGAATATGCCTCTAGGATCGTAGGTTTTTATGTTGCCACCAGTGTCGCCAACTTCTATGCACATGTCTAAATGAGTATAATTAAGAGTCATAAAAAGTCCGACATCTTCGAAATTATTTCAATATCTCCATTTTTTGTTTTGTAATTCTGGTTTCGTCAAGGAACTCTAAAAGCGCATGTACTGCCCGTATGTGTGATGTTTCTGTTCGCCACACACCCAGGACTGTCTCCATTGGCAGTGTTTGCACTGTTGGCAGAGCTTTTGGTGGCAAGCTGAGTAGTTGCTATAGTGTAAGATGAGTTGCTCTAAATGTCCATCAAATTCTTTACAGGAGTAAATGGGGCTATTAGCTTTTTCTATCCTGTATGAGAAGCACATTGTGTATACATCCCAAGCCGTAATATTTGTATTACTGTTTATGTAGCACGTCTGACCTTGAACGATATCCTGAACTTCATTCGTGGCCTATTCCAAATAATGTTATACATTCAGTGACATTATTATACGGAGTCTTCCTTGTAATTTGAGTGGATATTTTATTCATAGCACTACGCGCATCTCTACAAATAAAGAATGATTGCAGTCTCATCCTTCTTGTGTGCCCCGCGTGCGAAAGCATCTACATCATCATTCCCTGCAATTCTACCATGAGTTGGTGCTCACTGGAGTACTGTATGCTGTTCCTCTTTTGCAATGGTGCAATTTCTTTGTATGTCATATATCAAAGCACAATTTGCTGTGCAACCTGATTTTTTTAGGGAATGTAGTGATGCTTCAGTATCGCCCTAATCACATGGTTGTCTTTGTGAGCATATAAATTTCATTACAGAAAGAATCGGGTGAAGCTCTGCCGGCGTTGATGGAGCACTGTGACACAATCTGCGTGCTGCTCGTTCCCCGCAAACTGAAATCAAGAGTGCTCGGCTCACCCCCATATATCTAATTTTATCTGCTTTTTCCACATGCCGTCCTGTAAAATTCCTTCCGAAAAGTAGGCTTTAAACGTTTGCTTTCCCCTTGCAAGTGGAAGTATAATATTCCATGTCCATACCATTGTTCCTACCAGGCATTGAGAACCAGTGACAGCACGCATTCCCGTTTTGAAAGTTATCCCGAAAACATCAAGTACGTCTTGATTCCTTTTGCGCTCGTTTTTTTGTCCGCTGAAGAAAACACGCCATTCGCAACTTGACTCGCTACTCGCTAATGAGCGTGAATACCCAGGAATCCATGTCGTTTGCGGAACGTGAAAACTGAAAACATCATAGTTTAGAATTAACTTTCTAAGGGCATTTAAAGTAACTTCACCCCTTTTCTTAAACAGCGCGCCACTAAAGTTAGAACAAGGAAGTACACAAACAGAACGTCCAAATAAACACCCCTATGAAAAAAAAAAACTGACGAAGGAATTCCGCAAATATTACATCAGTGTCGCGTTTCAAGCATACACGCAGCTTGACATTCCATCGGCGTCGTCAAAGATTAGCATAAAAGAGCTCGCGATTTTTTCAGGCGATAAAACTATGTTACTATAACAGAAATTGGCTTATTGATTCTTACTGCGGAGAAAACGCAACAACGCAGTTTACTGCAATCGTATAGCAAGCAAAACAATGTGTGTGAATGAAATATAAAGGAGTATTCTGACTAGCATTGTTGTCGCTACCTGCAGAAGCGTGGTTGTCGCTAACGGAGAGTCTTTCGAAAACAAGCGGCGCCTTAACGAGCGTGCTTTAAACGAGTAAAAAGAACAAAACGGGGTTTAATTGTCGCTCACAGCGACTCATTAGTGGCCTTTGTGCCATTAAGTGGTACGACGCAGCCACCAGGCTAATCTGCTTCATTAGAGCGACTGGGGTCATTTATAGACAGGATATCTTTTGTTTTGAAGAGGCCAATTCGGAACTCTGGATCTGGAGTTCAGAACTTTGTATCGTAGCTTGCGTCGTTGTTTCTGTTTGGAGAGCTTATGCAGATACCGGTGCCTAATTGAAGCCCTAAAAGAGCAAGCTTTTCTGGGGAACGTAAAAGCAGTTAATTAAGCGCGCTTCACTAAAAAAAACCGAGCTTGATTTCTTACTGGTAGAAACATATGTAAAAAAAAAAAAGAAGAAGAGGGAGCGCTATGGCCAGTTACCGGAACGAATGTTATTTTTGTTTCAATTGCTATACTTGAAGTGTGACTGTGTGATTCATGAATGCTTTGTGTTACGTATTGTTATTTGCTTGATTCAATTTGCTCTGTAACGGCGAGTTCGCATGTGAATATATATATACACGTTGCAACGTTGCTACCATGCATTCGAAAACTTGGCCTTGCCAAGCCGCTTTTCTAGTTTTTAGCTAAGCGGACCTTCCGGCGTATTGTATGTGATTCTGCCTCTGAGTTTCAAATTTTCAGATTTCATCATTTACGGCGCATTTATCGCCTACGAATTATAACTGTGCTTGTGGAGGCAGGAAATAACACATAGTTAACGTAACAAAAAAATGTGAATAATGACATAAATTAGAGTGAAATGAAGCAGAACAATGCGCAACGTTTGCTCAAGAAGAGCTTCTCTCTTTTGGGCAAAATTTCGGGTCCATGTTCCTAAGGAATACTTCATCCTGTGTATGCTGCGTAACTTAAGGCATTGAGGGCGGTCATTGGAAAGTAAAAAAACCGGTTTCTTGCTTGCAAGATACACGGCAAGACTGATATTGTGCGCACCATTATGCGTCAACAGAAAATTTGAGATTAGTCTCCCCCCGCGCTTGTAACCCACATGTCCAGGCCTCCTTCAAAAGCAGCTGCTGGTGGAGCAGAATGAATTCAAACGACCTCATTGAAGTGTGCGGTCATGCGAGCACATAGTCATGTCGCTGTAACCTAAGCGGAGAAGCGGAGCTGTAATTTCGCGAAACGACTTCAAAAATAAAGTTCGCAAAAGAAAAAAAAGTTAGCATTCAGCGCTGCACTGTCCCGCCTTATTAAAAATCTCTGAACCCCAGGAGAAACCGCTTCGCCGCCCCGATTAAAGCGATACCAAATAAGTTAGAACAACCCGGCAGAAAGCTCGCCCCCGCCCCCGCCTTATTTCTTATTCGCAGTTTAAATTACAGCCTATTCACTCAAGTATTTTATAACTTATTTTTTTTTAAAGAAATTTCACCAGTCCCACCTTTTCCAATCTAGGTTCGCTTTGCGGCCCTCAATATTCGCGAGGCAATCAACCTTGCATGCTGTCAGCGTTACCTCGGCGCCGATCGACGCGATTGGCCCGTGTCGTCCCTTTAACGTCGCCATCAACCACGGTGAAAGCAGGCGAGACGAGCGATAAAAAGAGAAAACAAAATAAAAAAATACAAACGAAAAAAAAGAAGGAAAACGTGGCGTCGCCCCTCTTCACCGCGAAAACATTTCCCCGTCAGTGACTGGCTCTTGCTTCTCTCGTTTCGTTCCTGTCTGATCTCGGCCACGTGTTTGCGTCGGCACCATCGACGTGTTCTTTTCTTCGCTCTGCGCAAGCAGTCATACTTCTTTCCACCCCCACTGTCACCCCCACCGCCCCTTCCTACCCCCTGTTCCTTTTTTTCCTCATTGTTTCTTTTTTTTTTTGGCGTGAAACACAGCCAGAAGATAGGCTTCGGAAAGTCCTCATTCTGCTGGCCGTGTCGAACGAGCACCCATCATCGATTGAGGCCCTTTTCTGGCTAACGCCTCAATCATTCCCGACACGACCCCCAGAAAGTGACACACAAATCACAAGAGATAAAAAACAAAACAAAACAAAAGACGGCAAACAGTAAGCGAAGAGAGAGCGCGAATCTGTACCCGGAACACGAAGCGCAGGAAACGCCTGCACGCTACGGCGACGCGAAAAAGAAACAAGCAAATAAATTAATCATAGAATTGAACACGAGAAAAAGGCGCTCGAGCGCGCAAGAAAAGGAGGTAATTTTCAAGCAAAGCGGTATATGATATCAAGAAGGGAGGAGACAGACGGGAGGGAGTCGCGTAGGGCGATGAAAAGGCTGGAGCGAACATCACGTAGCCAGCTACGTAAAAAAAAATTATTACAAAGAAAGAAATACTGCATTATAGCCGCTCTAACATTTCTTTTCCCTCCACCAGCTCTTTTCAACGCCTCTGCGTCTCCCTCCCTCCCCTCACTTTTTTTTTTGCTTTCTGTTTCGGAGACATGTGGCCCGAGCGTTATAAAACGTCCGTCGCCCCTGGGTACCGCAGCTCCGGCGCTTCATCTTACGTCGAGTGCTTCCAAGCCTTCCCCAAACCAGCGTGCTCATTTTCCTTTCTTTCCCTTCCGCGTGACTGTCAGCGCTTCCCCGCTTTCCCCGTTTTCCTTTCCCCCTCATTTTCTTGTCTCTTTTTCCCTTCCGGCAGCCGTTTCGCTGCCAACGCCTCCTCCGCGTGTCCCCGCCATTCGTTAGCACTTCGCCCCCTACGGCGAGCCAACGAGCGGGTGGACGGGCGCTAGCGCCACATAGTGTGGCATTTGCGCGAGCAGCGCTGTAGCTCCCGGAAAGGTGCGGCTGCCGCTGGCGAGCGCTTCTAATTGCGCAAGCAGTCACCGCGGGGGATAAGTGGACCACAACGGGCGCCAATCTGTCAAAAACATCGCCTCCCCCCCCCCTCCCCGTCCCCCGTCCCCCGTCCTCTCCTCTCTCTGCTTCGGCGACAACGCGGACCTTGCCGCTAACCAGTCACGTTGAGGCGCCCGACTAAGTGCGGTCTTGACCTGCTTGCGCTCCGCGTGCTCTGCCGGCGAGCATCGGTGCGGCTCACTGCTGGTCGTTTGCAGGGGGTAATGAGGGGCGCGTGCGTCCACGCGTTGTTGTCGTGCTTCTTATTTCGCGCAGACCGCAGCGAGAGCTCGTGGGCGTGCGCTCGGTTTAGCAAACTTAGCCGCCGTGTATTCGCATTGTTAGTCGGGAGCGTGGCGGAGACAACGCCGTCGCTCAGTTTGGTGGGCTGTGAGCAGCAGGTGGAAGAGACAGGTTAATGGAAAGCCCGAGCGAAAGGGCATGACGGCGCAACGTCCTAGCCGTCCTAGCCTTTATGCGTGACGTTGTTGTACTGGCAGCGAAATCGCGCCTTTGTCGCTCCGCGTCGTGTTTGGTGGCACTTTCCGATTTGTTCGAGCCACAATGCCCGGCTCGAGTTCAAACCCGCTTTGGACAGCAGATAGGACAACAGAAGGTGGTTTAAATGCTGTAGGGGAAATAGTGGCCATACGTTGGTTCACGCAAATCGTTTTGTTTCAATTTGATTATGAGTAATGTACCCCGTTTTTTTTTCAGGGTTTGGGCTTGTGAAGTGGGATGTTTCCAGCCATTCCAACAACAATTAGCACAATGACCGGGGTAGTTGGAGAAGTATGGGAGAGGCCTTTGCCCTGCAGTGGCGTAGCCATGCAGGCTGATGAGGATGGTGATGATGCTGCTGCTGACGACACCTATTATTATTATTATTATTATTATTATTATTATTATTATTATTATTATTATTATTATTATTATTATTATTATTATTATTATTATTATTATTATTATTATTATTATTATTATTATTATTTGCCTCTTCGCCCGACTTCCCGCGGGTGCTGCTGCTGCTGCTGTTGTGGTCAAACCCGCACGCTCCGCTGGGTCTCTTGCAATACCTACTATTGGCTCTCGCCTCCCCGCATCTCACTGCATTTCACTGTTCGTGCACATGGTACGTGCTGTGCTTGCTTTCCCACGCGGCAAAAATGCAGATCCTTGGCTGTGGAGGTCGCATCCTTGCCTGCGATCGTGCAAACATCACAATCGTCCATAGCCTAAAGAAAGCGCTTGCAGCTGGCGTCTCTGCCGGTAGCCGTCGTGGTGAAGCACGCTGCGCTGCCGCGTCCGTATGTCAAACGTCCGAGCGCTCCTTTACAGCATCCCAACGCGCAAGAGCAGTCCCCTTGCTGACGCTAGTCGTTATTGAGGAAATGTTCTTCTGTACACTTCTGCCACGATGCGATGTGCCATGCGAGGCAATGATAATGGTCAACCCTCTCAGTGATTACGAACACTGACGCACAACAACGCGTCAAGAAAACACGTCACCCTACATGTGTGTTCTGCAGACTACGCAGACAAACAGCAGTGGCGCACGCAAGATAATGTTTGACATCAACTCACCACTCTCGCATTGGACAAAACGCTGAAGGAATTACACATTCTCCCCCGACATCACCGCTAATCATCGTCAATCAAAGCAAGCAGCATACAAAGCTTTGCTTACAACGATTCGCACAGTGCGTGGTATCCTCATTTGCCTTTTCTTTTTTCAAGATTTAGTCTATTTTCATCTGAATCCATGGCAGGGGTTTAGTCGAGTTGCTTGCCTTTCGGAGCGACAGGTAACTTCTGAGGAGTGCGATTTAATAGATCACAGCACAGAGTGAAAATTTCGAGTTTGCAATAATTATACCAGTCGGTTTTTCCCCAACGGAAATACGCTATAGGTGGGACCCTGCAGATCTTCCTAAAACACTCGCCATACCTCAGTGATATTTGGCGGAACACTGTTTTGGTCGTTCAGTGCGATAGAAGGTAAAGCGAAGGAAAAGAAATTCAGCAGTGTTTATCTTGCGTAAACTCGCATCAATAACCAGGCCATCACGAGGCAGGCGCATTTACCAGCTAAACTATGAGCTTATCAGTGTCGACATGGAGGTTTCGAGAAAAACGGCGCTTTTTGGAGGCCGTCAGTTTGGGCGAGGTCTTGCATGAGCATAACTCCATCGTACGCCAGGTATTGACAAAGGCGGTCCTGATTAGGACAAACAGAAAAAAAATGCTAGTAACTGAAAGTGCCAGCAGATGTAAGAAAAGCGCGACGACAGCGGTAAATTGCTTCGTAAGAGTAGGGCTAAGACTATGAAGAGAACGCTCAGAAGCTTAAGATGAAGGACGAGATGAACGCTTTTGTGGTCAATCTCTCAGCCGGGTACGCGCTGTTTCTTTTGAAAAGAAGAATGAGTAGGATGCCCATTATGACTATCGTTTAGTTATTTAAGCGCACCCGTGGTTTCAACCTTAACTTCGAAAAGCCCCTGATGAGTTGCTTGGTTGGCTTAAAAATCGGTTGTCATGCTTAACAAAGCTACTGGCTCCTACACCAAAATCGGATTCGTTTACACGGTGAAGCCGGGTGACTGTGTTGGATTCGACCCAGACCATGATTATCTGAACACGCGAGGGTGCTAATGTATCCCCAGAAGCGCTCCATGCTTGCCGAATGAGTTCGACTGTGACGCAGAATATCTCCCATAAAACGAACATCTTGCACTGACGAAAGGAGCTTTGAACATACTCCTATGTTGATGAGGCATAGGAGTATGTTCTTTTCCGCTTCCTTCTAAATTTCATAAGGGGCTACCAGTCCCTGATTGTTCCAAGGAAGCACTTCGTTGCATTACCAACGAAGCAATCAGAATCCATCTAATTTTCCCCCTGCTCCATTCGAGTGCACAGTTGGACGCTTATAGTGCCTCGTAAATTATATATATATATATATATATATATATATATATATATATATATATATATATATATATATATATATATATATATATATATATATATATATATATATATATATATATATATATATATATATACATTGGCATGGACCAAATTTACCTACGCCAGTATAATAATGCTAAGGAGAAAATAGGTGCCTAAAACAGAATAACAACAATTGAGCTGCTTTTTAACCGACGCGTTCCGCATCCCTCGAGCACCATTGGTCTGCGTATCGTCGGATTCTCCGTTTGGAAACATTTCACCGGCAACTTAAACCTCAGGCGCACTGACCAAAGCCTACGAATTCGCTTCCAGTAACGTTCGTGTCCTCCTTCTCAGCGAGCGCCGAGTAGGGCTCTTTTAATGTTGCCAGCCCAAGTCTGCTGATCCCTACGCTAATCCCTACACTGCTGCTCGAGGTCATTTCCTGCTACCGCGTGGACTCGAATACTAACGAAAATCCCTATATGCCCCCCAAGGATTCGTGCGCCACGCAGCATCTTCGGCACGACTGCCTGGCGAGTTTTAAACCGACTCAACCCAGCGAATATGGCAATCAGTGGTGCTCTCGTTGATGACTAGCCCGAAGTCGATCCAGCGCAAGCGGACCGAAAGCTCAGGAATAAAGAAATAAGGAAAACGGCAGAAGTACCGCGGAAACATCGCCGATATATAGCTATAGCTCGTACAGGATGCGATAAGGAGGTACACGGGACGAACATAGTGGTACGTGTATGTAAACCCTCGTGTCTAGTCTCGCGATCGATGCGGAAGGTCCTTTATTATCCCACGGGAGCCTTCCAAAGCCCGCGACATCGCTACGTTCCTGGGCTCTCAACGACCGTTTTATGTAGCGGTAGGCCACTAGGTTCTTTTCCACGTTCTTCCCGTCAGGCTCGTTTGGTGTGTTGAAATCAAAAAAGATAAAATAAAACGGATTAGAAGAATGCGCGACGCAGGGGGCAGATCCTGGGAGCGGTGATGCGGCAAACTTGGGGTCCGCAGTTAGCCCGGCCGGTTTAATCTCGCGTGGTAGAGACTAAGATAATTGCGACTGCTGGCCGCGTGCAGTAAATTTTGATTACAAGGGCACGAAAAAAAAAAGAGTCTGAGCTGCGTAGATAAGACGAATCGTAGAGAATACACCCGACGTTTAACTTCCCTCTTTTGGTTTTTGTCTCTCTGTAAAGCTGCAGGTCGGCTTTGAAATGGAAGGAGTCCGCATTTGGCCGACAGAACTGGGCGGCGAAAACTATTTCTTCCGGAAATTTCTTCCGCGCTGCGAGTTTGTTTAATGAAATCCAGTAACAGGAAAAGCGACGCTTCGCACACGAATCTTAGTGAGTGACTAGCTGCAAGTCGGATTCTCCCTTTGTGTCTTACAGCGGCCTACATTTTGGAAATCACAAGCCAGCAAAACTCATTCAGTAAGCGGTTCGCTTGATTATGCGCCTGATGTGAGTCTCTCAGAGCAACCAAGAGTAAAAAATTAAGTCTACTCACGTGGGAGAGTGAGTGAAGGCTGATGCAGGTGGAGACACCTGGCGGGTGAGGACACGCTTTCACAATAGAGACACGCGAGTAGTATAATACGAAAGTTACCAAAGTTTACCAATGTGCTTTAACGGAGTATAGCAGTGTGTGTACGAATGACCTTTCAACTTAAAAGTAAGGAGAACAATAATTTTTCATTGGTTGCTCACACATATGCTGCTGTCTTTTCTCTGAAAGTATGTTAGCATGTGACAAAAACAAAAAAGGCAATCAAATGACCAAACATTCTCTTACAAATGGTATGCGCAATTCGAGTTATGCTTGGACTCACTTCCTGCGTCCATGTGAGTAACACGTCATTGTCATTTTTGCTTTTTTTAATGCAGTTACATGCTTCAGTGCCTGCTAGTAGGAACCCTCCCAATGAGTCAATGCGTAGGTTAATTCGCGTAATTACCAGCACCCCGAAGCTAACCGGTATCCCCCCTTACCTTTAAAAAAAATAAACAAAATCCATGAGCCATACCACTTTGTGAAGGCAAAAGACCAGCGAAACTGATTCTATCGGCTTTGAGCTTCGGAAGATGCGCCGGCACATGTGGATAGACGCAACCGTTCGTTGTCGAGAAACGTGGAACCGCACCCATTAGCAGAGCCTCTGCACACGCCTTGTACTGAACCGAGGCACGTTACCCTTTATCAGCGGCTCCTTACACGTGCCGCGGACTCGAAACTCCGCAACGTTCTCGGCCAGAAAGCACTGCATCAGCACGTCCACCGCCTTCTGCCGTCGCTCTTCCGACCGTAAGCCATTCATTTCCGAGAGGTCATTATCGAACCATAGGCGATCCCATAATCGGCAGCTTGATCCGAAGTTGCGATCGAGGAAGTCTCGTTGGAACTGTAGTAAAGCAATGAAGGGGGCTAGTTGGTGAACGTTCATGGTTATATTGCGCTCAGTTTTACACAGACGATATTATGGAAGGACGTTATTTAACAGTAATAAACAGTTCGTAGTTTGCGCTACGTCCGTCCACGTCCTGTCCTTCCTTAATATCGTCTGTGTAAAACTGAGCGCCATATAACCATGAATGTCTCGTTGGAACCTTGCGTAGGCGCCGTCGAATCTCGGCACCGTGCCCTCATGGCGTCGACGTCTCTTTGGCCATTTTCGGCATGGCGACATGCGTCGTCGGCTTTTACGCGTCGCTTACGTACCACATTGCGGGCACGCTCTTTTTCTCGGGCCGCTGGATTGGCACGGCGTAGATGGTATCTCTCCCGTCGCTTCTCTCGCTGTCGCTCCTCGTAGATACGCTGTTCTTCAGGCGTGCGGATCACGCGTGGCCTTCCCGTATCAACGGTGAAGCGAAATGGTACCCAAAAATTCCCCTTGGTGACCTTATCAGGCGCATACTACGTCACGCACTACCTCGTACATTCACAGAGATACACCTGCGAAGGAGCGCCGTTTTAGACGCAGGTGGCCGTTAAACCAAGCTCCGACGCGAGCGGGCGATGTGCGTTTGCTTTGTTGTTTTCTCTCTCCTTCCCACTTTTTCGGGGAGAATATTTAGGGGAGAGTTTTTTTTTTTTTTTTCGCGCAGATGTCATAAAATCTCGGATCACTGTAAAAAGTTTGCGTGAAATGCCTTTGCGGTATCTTTAACGCACGTAATGTCTTTAAAAAAACACACACAAAAACGGGCAACTTTATATCAAGACTCCTCTTTTATAAAATTTGTCTTGAGTTAACAGCCTCTATTTAGCCCCAAATCACTCGTAAAAACCGGCTTAGAATCAGAAAATAGGAAAAGTTGTGGCTAAAAAATTAAATTCTGGAGTTTTACGTGCCAAAACCACTTTCTGATTATGAGGCACGCCGTAGTGGAGGATTCCGGAAATTTCAACCACCTGGGGTTCTTTAACGTGCACCTAAATCTAAGTACACGGGTGTTTTCGCATTTCGCCCCCATCGAAATGCGGCCGCCGTGGCCGGGATTCGATCCCGCGACCTCGTGCCCAGCAGCCTAACACCATAGCCACTGAGCAGCCACGGCGGGTTGAAAAGTTGTGGCTATGTAGGTCGCATTAGATAACGTATTATCTAGCGAAATCGGTTACATGAAAACAACAAAACGCATAGGTGTAGGATTCTTGAACTCAGCTTCTTCCAGGCTAGGCTGTACAGTACCATATATATAAAAAAAGCTGCTTTGTTAATTTCCCATTGAATTAACATGCGTGCATGCTTTGTACAACGCTGTGTATGGCTGCGTAAGATAAATGAGTGCCAGAGAAAGAGAAAGACTGAGCTAGAAAGAGGAAGCTGTTCGAGCAGCTTGGACAGCGACTACCTTGCTAAAACAATGCGTTATTGTCACCGTAAGTGGAAGAGTCGGCTTCGGGATAGTGCGACTGGCAGATCATTAATATACATGATGAATGGGGAGGATCCCAGTGCGCCATCCTGTTCATCTCGCCTCTGTCTTTTTGTGCATGTCGGTGTCGGTAATTACCGAATCCGGAAATGCCCACCCTTTGGCGCCCAATGAGGCATCCAATATGACTCCATATGTTGGCGCGCGCATTCCATGACATTCCGCTGTTATTTCATGAATAGATAAATGTAACATGTCTTAAAATTAGTTGGCCTCCAATGCATCTGCGCAAGTGTAAGCATAACACGAAAATAAAGAGCACTTTTGCTCCGATCGGCCACAATAAACTTAATTTCTCCGCTGTCTCTGTCGGAAACCGCCAATTGAAATTTCAAAGGAAACCTCGGCCACGCTACTTCTTCCTTAATATCTGGTGGCATGCTGAATTTTTCAAGAAAAGTCATATTTCTCTCGGCTGCATTTGTAGTCAGTATTCTCTTTCCTCGTTGGTACACTGTTTATCAAGAGTAGACTAACCAATGCCAATTCGACTTGATTTCCCGCTTTCCGCACAAAAGGGCTCTTTTGGATACGTTGGCTGCTTGTACTTATTTGTTCAAATAGAAATGAGTCGCCTGCATCTGCACACTGACTGCAACTGAAAAGTCAATGCCGTTTCCTCAATTCGTAAATGAATGTTTCAAGAACGCTACCCTTGAGGCTAGGGTTTTGCGATGGACTGGTGAGTGCTGTGGGATTGACGAACAATAACTGACCCACCAGTCCATGCATTTTGCACGCGCCGGAACGCAGTGCGTCCGTAAGTGCACCCGCATGGAGGTGCATTCCGTTGACCTTTGCATTTGAGCATGCGTGATTCCGGCGCGCACACGTATGAATAAGCCAGTACGCACTTCCATCATGTACACTTAGCCGAGCGAGCGCCCCGCATCCAGTGCCGCTAAGGAAATATGACTAGCGACGGTGCAGAGTCCACATCACGACGGACGTCGGAGCAAGTTCGAGGGAGAAAGGCGCGCAGAAGAGAACGCGCTGCCGCGTTATTACGGTTCCCTCAGGTATGCGGTCGCTCCTCGCGTCGGGGGGAAGTGGAGAGGGGGCAGACTTGCGCCGGCGGGCGGAGGCCGATAACGCTGGCCGACCCGTGGATTCACCTCCACGGGTATGCCCGTTTAGCCGCTTCCGTAGATAGATGAGCGAAGCGACGCCGCGGGGTTGCGCACCATCCCCGAGGCGTGCGGCGCGTGGAGCGGCGACCCTGAAGCAGCGTCGCGGGCCTCCATTATTGATCAGCGGAAGCCACGCGCATACGGAGAGAAACGGCACCCCCTGCCTCTTTTTTTTTTTTTTTGTCTCGTTCCGCTTTCCCTCGTCCCTCCATCGCTTCAAACCTTGCTGACGACTTCGAACGGTCGATATCCTCTGGCGGGCGCTTTCCTTCCCCATATTGCCTCCTTTCTCGCAAGGCCCAATCCCCACTTCCCCGAATTTCCTTCGTCCCCTTCCCTTTCCACATTTTATTCTCCTCCTCCAGATTGCTGCTCCTTGGACTTCGTTTGTTCTGTGCATTGCTGCAGAAAATGCCGTAAGACCCTTCCCCCGCCCCTTCCCTCGCTTGTGCCTTGGTCGATCCAATCAGCCGAGTGAAGGCATGCAAGAATCGCATTAATTCCGGCCGCCTTCCTTTCAAGAGCTCGACTTCGGACCGTCTGCTCCTTCTATCGCGATGGAACAGGCACGTGGGAGAAGTGACTCGGGAGCTACAGCGCGCTGTTTCAAAGAGCCGCCGCCGCTGTTGTCTCGTTTCCGCAAACACTCGATCGGCGGACTTGTGCCAACAAAACGGCGGTGCCAGTAGAACTAAGTCACACTCATTCAGGCAGCCATAAAAACCGTTTTTCCGCAGTTCCTTCGCTAACATGTTCCGGCCTGGCGAAACGATCGGACGATGCAAATAGCTGCGTTCACTTGCACGAGCCAGTGCCTTTAGCAAAGCGCCGTAACGACGTCGACATGGAGAACAGAGTAGGAAAATCCGCTCTCACTACACGTCTAAACATTTCAGCGATATGGAACGTCGTGAAAGGTTTGACACCGGGATGGAACGTCGTCATATTTGCTTTAGATCTAAACGCATTTGTTGCTCCTATAAGTGATAGCCTGTGTACGGCGTATCAAAGACTGCGCTTCTCTGTCGATAGCCGCGTGGCAACCAGAGGGTAAAGCTTTACAGGCAACCTTCGCCCTCCATGCAAATCACTGTGGGGTCGCTCCGTTTCTGTACCCGTGAGAAAATATATAGACAAAGACTCCACCCCCGACACAGCTTCGAGCTGTCCTCTAGATTCTTTTGCTGTGGTGCCTTTTGTGCCCGCGTGACAAGTCTACGTTTTTGTACTCCTTGCTCTTGACGGCCAATATTTGCTTCGGCCGCCCTCTATTCTCCTTCTCCAACTGTTCTTCTCCTTCACCACTTAGAACAGAGACAAACAAAATGACACCGTGCGGGTACTGTTCTCAATAACACCTGTGACTCTGTTCTCTATGAGGCCTTTGTCTTCCGCGCCATTCACAAATATACGGACAACTCTCATGGTTTTTTATCTGAAAACACTGCCAAGTCCTATGTCTGCACAGAACCACTCAAACAAAGTGCGATGAACACAAACACAAAAAGAGCAAATAAGTATCTCTACGCACACCACCTAAATATCCTGATACACCGAATAACAACGGTGATATCGATATTCGCCCTGCATCTCAGTTTGTTTTGTAACCATGACAGGCACGTACCCAAGGGAGGGGGGGGGGGTAGGGAGGGGCTGGCCACCCCTTGGAAATTACGCGGCATAACTGCTCCCCCCACCCGTCTCCCGCACACGCACCACTCCTCACACACATTCTAAAGCGCCACCAAATCAATCTTGAGACTCGACAGCTTTTCGGTGGTTAACATTTTTCTGCCTTTTATCTGCTTTTGGATGGCGGTAGTTATCGGCATCTCCTGTGGTGCGAAGGCCAGTTTTCTCATCGATTCAGAGCCCGCACGAGTAACTCGAAATGCGTTCAGTTGTCACCATCTGTTGCAGTGGTCACGCGCATCACTGTTGCTTCGTTAGTTCAACCTTCTTTGTTTAGTCTGATCGAGGGACCAGGAAAGAATTCAGTCCGTAGTGAGCTGGTCTGTAGGCAGCCGGAGAAAACGCCAGTTGTGTTTACCTTTTTCCTTTTGCTTCATTATTTCCTCGAATGACGGCTCGCCTCAACGCTGGCAGATCCTCGGAACCATATACCCGTGATATGGGTTAGATAAGGTGGAAAATAAAATCATGCAAAATAGCATCCATCATCATACCCTGCAATAACCGTTAAACGTATAAACATTATGAATGTCACCCGTTACCTTGTCTGGTATTTCCATAATTGTACAGCACTTTTCGTGCAAAATTGGCCACTGGAAACAAAAGTAGGAAGGAGTTAATAAATTAGGCGATCTACAAGGAACAGAGCCGAGGCAACAGCCAAACCGGAACGAAAAGAAAAAATAACAAATTTAACAGTAGTTCGAGAAAATATCTATGAATCAGCATCTTTTTATTTAAAAAAGAAGCAGTGAGGACACCGCCGGAAGTGAAGAATGATTCCATGTGTTTTAAATGACGCTTCTAGAGTTATCAGTCGAGCCACCTGACGAAGCCACTTCTCTGCTGTGCTTATGTGGGTGTTTTTATAACTTTGTGAGGTGGGCGCAGTACTTCTAGAAACGCAGCGTCCTGCACTCTACATGGTTGTATGGGACTGCCAGTCATGCATTGTTTCACAACTTTCCAAATAGCAATACGAGTCGGTTTTGGCACTTAACTGGGTAGAGAAGTAAATGAGGGATTCAAAAGAACCATGGTCATTCCGCAAATATAGGTTTCTCTATAGTTTTTCCAGAGGTAATTCGAAAAATGCTGTTAGGAATCTTTAGTTTACACTTTCTCTTGATCACTTGTTCTTGGCAGTGTTATTTCTGCGCTTCTTTCTTGCGTAAGTGTATTTGATGTGGTTCCTTTTCTGTCAAGTAAAGGAGGGGTGCATCTCACAGGCGTACCTGTGAGATCCATCTTATTTCTCTTTCACTCCCCATTCCCCTCCCCACGCGTAGGGTAGCAAACTGGACTCAGTCTAGTTAACCTCCCTGCCTTTCCGTCTTCCCTTCTCTCTCTCTCTCTCTGCATCTTATTTCATTTCTGCTTTGCGGGTTTACGCCTGTTAATGGCAAACTGTTAGCATTATTCACATTTATACTAGCAAAGGTAACCCCCCCCCCTCATTTGCATAGAAAAGTTACCTTGGGTTGGATTCCACCCGAAAAATAAAGTCTGCGTACGTGTCTGAACCATGATAGTAGTAATGAGTGAAGTCGTTATGGCTCAGTGCTTGTTATGAGTTCTCGCCATCATGAGGATAATACTTTCAAACTTGTCAATTGAACTTGGAATTACCTTCATCGTGTCACTGGTCAGTTCGTAGCAAAACTAGGCGAACTGCTCTGGTAGCCTTAGTGGAGCATTCAAATTTGAAGCTTCGGTTCAGAGTTTAGTACAAGTATATCGCAGAGCACGCCTAACCTGTCGTCGAAGTGAGTTGAATTGCAGGCTCGCATGTGCAACTGCGGATTTTATCACAATTACTGCATGACACAGTCGTCACGTCTTAGTTGCTTAGCCAACCTGCATGTCGCTCCATCCTTTCATCATAGTGCTATTTTGTTATTTGCTAAGGTGCCAGCTGTCGAATTGTACGTTGCTTATCAGCTAGCACCCAAGAACGAAGGCAACGGATCTCCCAAAAGTGATTTACAACATTATGCCAATGTGCAAAAGAGGCACACATGCAAATAGAACTGCATTAACTATATTAGAGACTCTGTCATAAAGCGAAATCGTGCAACAAGTTATTCTATTTGTTTAACTCGCATAGGACAACTGTTTGCACTTCTTATCAAACTGTGCAGTTGTTACAACCAGGCATATTTTTTGCTCATACAATAAAAGCATTTGCTTCATCTTGGACTACGAGGCGCAAAGTTGACAACAAACAGGGATGGGAAGAATGTCGCAAGTGAATAAAAAGAGAAAAGAAAAAGAGAAAAACAAAGAGGAAAGAAATAACAACACAGGTGGTACTGTGCATCGTACTTTTGAAGCATGAAGTGAAATCGAAAAGCGAGAAGAGCGGAAGATCGGAAGGCAGTGGTTCTCTGTAGAGTTCGGCAAGTTCTTGCTGTTACTGTTGTTTGCATGGCTACTGCTTACTTTACCCGTGTGTTTCTTCTGTTTTTCGTTCGGCCAGTCACGCACCTTTTGTACAGGTGCGCATTGTCTGGCTTTCTATAGCTGTGCTGCAAGGCACGTCAATGTGTCAGTGATTGCTGCAGATGGGCGTAGCACCCCAATTTTTGAAAACACCTATCGCAACGTCGCCGTATTGACGCGGTCCCAACGAACGCCCAGAAAATGATGGAAAGGCGTGCATTAAAGTACCCTATCGGTGCCGCAGCACACAAGAGCGTGTCCTCAGCTTTTTTTTTTTTTTTCATTGCCGGGAACACGTCGCTAGACATACAGAAACGCTCGTAGTTCGCCTCTACCTGGACGGCCACGTATAGAAAGCCGCCTTTATCAAGGCACCGTAGGAAGGTTCTCAATAAATAAAGAGCCAAAACTGAGGAATATTCAGAAAGAATTTTGGAGTTTGAATGATGAGATCCCGGAAGGCCAAAACTGAGACAGAGAGAGGCAGAAAAAGAAAAGGAAGCTTGCGTCTCTTTCCTTTTACTGAATGCGCGCCTGACAACGGAAGACATTCTGGAATGCCTTCGGCTTTTACAAACGAAGCCACTCGTCGAATCGCAAGCAAGTCGCATGCGGTACAATGACGACACTTGAACGGGGACAGCCGCACCAAACTGGTGAGCACTCCAGCACGTGCGACGTACAGAAGTTGTCAAGCTGCTTGCAAGCTCGTTTAAATGTTCCCATGCTCTTGGAACTTTATTTTCGTCTTCGTGATGGGGAACGCGCAAGTCTCTCAGGGGAGCTTACGGCTTTTGAGCGATGCGGTTTGCTTGAGCTTTCCAGACTGGAGTGGCGTTCGTTGCCCATGCTATGTGCGAAGCCAGCTCCTGCTAGAGACGACTAGATAGCGCGACATGCGACGCACACGAAGTACCTCTTACGACGGCCAAGCGTGTTTGTCAGCGGTCCCATGGACGTACATTACATTCATTTATTCCCTAGCTTAGCGTGGTAGATTTGGCTGAGAAATCGGGTGGAGAGGTGGGATGAATGTTTTTCCTTCAGCTTCAGCTTCAGCGGTTTGCTTGAGCTCTCCAGACTGGAGCGGCGTTCGTTGCCCACGCTATGTGCGAAGCCAGCTCTTGCTAGAGACGACTAGGTACCGCGACATGCGACGCACACGGAGTACCTGTTACGACGGCCAAGCGTGTTTGCCAGCGGTCCCATGGACATATATTACATTCATTTATTCCGTAGCTTAGCGTGGTAGATTCGGCTGAGAAATCAGGTGGAGAGGTGGGATGAATGTTTTTCCTTCAGCTTCATTTCACTTATATATGGGCTAAACGCTATAACTGATAAAAATTGCGCGAAGAATTGTCGATTAACACGGGAAAACGAAGAAGTAATATGACAAATGATTTAATGCCCCACATGATCGTGGAAGTGAATAAAAAAATGAAATAGAATTTGGGCATGTTTTTACTGTCATCACTTTGAGGCTGTGTTGCACGAAACAGACAAAACAGCAACAACAACAACAACGACGACGACGACGATGACGACGACGATGACGAAATATTCGCACAGCGCATAATGTTTTCTTTGCAATGTTTGGAGAAGGCCATGGTCTAAAGAATGCACTAGAGATAGCACCGCATTCCATGTTGTTCTAAACTCAACGCACAGTCCTCGCCTCTGCTGGACATAAAGGGGACATTTATGTGAGACATCACATGTGAGATAACCTCATCTAGTTCACCACAAGCACACGATGATTAGTCAGTGCGCCATATTTTATGTAGTTAAGTTTTATGTAGTTATGATAAGTGGTCAGTTAAGGACGCACTTAGCTGAAGTCGGTGAAACAATGTTTTTTTTTTTTTTCAAAATATGTCCGACAACGAGGGTATTTCGTCTCTGTTAATGTGCATTAATTTGGTCACTATCAATAGTATGACGACGACAGCGTCAGAAATGGTACTAACGAGTTGTACGGAAGGACAGGCAGACGGAGCGAACCCAGCTTTTACTTCATATTTCTAGCAGCAAAAGGAGGCTGCCATATTCCGACCGCCTAACAACCATTATTCGCGCCGGGTAAGAGGCTAAAACTATTGAAACCTAAATGGGAGGTAAATAAAAGAAACCAAATGCATTGTAAACGTACAGCTCTGAATGCTAGCACTTGTGAGTTTTGTGAACACTTTTTATTCTGTCGGTAACACTGTTGTCGTGCTGGTGAACTGGTTAAATGTTTAAAATGCAGGATCGGACCCTGTGACTGCAGCATGTGTATACGCGCTTTGTTCCACATGTGACATACGTTCCTGCCTTTGTCAGCGACTGCCGAGACAGCAAGGATTTAATAAAATTTATTACCGCGATTTGCATACCCCGTGTTTAGTTGTCCCATTGGGATTTGTCTTCCCTGCCGCCTGGAAGAGAGACGTGGCGTTCACGTTTTGTGAGTGCAGCTTTGTGGAAAGCCGGATGCACGATGTCTTAAACGTAATTGCGCTTTGAGCTTCAATCAAAAACAGATGCTTGCTGCGCTCAAATACAGACTGATATTCCATGGTCCGAGGTCCTGCGTGCGTTTCTTCTTGTGCAAAGTGCGGATTATGCAATTTAGAAAGTCTTGCTTACAGAGGCACAGGCACCATCAAAGCTGCACCCGTCTTCTGGATTCACATCGTAAAACGAGGACGGTGTACCCGCACTATCGGTCAAGTTGCCGTGAGGTTTTCAAAGAAGTCTCGCGAGAATATCGCAAAGACAGGAGACTTGTACAGCGATTGCATCGAATTATATTAATAAAGTGTCATGAAGCAAAGGCGTTCCCTGCGATTCATGGCTATTGCACGCGACAAAACAAAGAAGCCTAGCGTGACGCACCAGCATTCCCGCAAACACAAATGGGAATCAAAATCAAACAATCCCATTCTTATAATATGAGCTCCCTCATACCAGCGAACATTTAGGCATACGCGCATCTACCACATTGTGCCGCATACAAGAAGAGCCTAAAAAAATAACTATACAGAAGGCGCACTGAAATGGGTGTCCTTTGTTTAATGCTGCGTAATCAACTATACTTGTTCTGGTTCATGACTGCGCATTAATACTATTTGCATAAGGACTTGCGTGTCTTGCGTTTATTTACTTTTTCCTTACAATGTGTCCTTTTCCTTATACTTATAGATGTCGACAGGAGCCTTCGCAATAAAATACAATATCAGGTCTAGATCATATCGTCTTAATGACCGACCTGGCTCAACATTTAAGTCCATGACATACCGCGACTAAAGGTTTAGTTCAGAACACTAAATGACACTTCTAATAAGCACTGATTTTCGCTACTTAGCTAAAGACGACAGACAGAGTTAAATGAGGCATCTATTCTTTTTCTTCTCGCTTACGCTTTTCCGGAAGCCGCTAGCTGCAAGGTAGCAAAGGGGTTCATTGAAGCTACCAATGTTACCAAGTTTACTGCCGAATGAACATCGCGAAAGCTCGCTATAAACCACTCGTCTTGTCGCGAGAGACGAAAAGCCGAGGTGAATATTGAAGAACAAGAAATGAAAGTGAAGTACACGTAAGCGCACAAGCACAAATCCGCACAAAGGAATTCAAACGCACAAACATAGCAAACAAAGGTGAAAAAAGTTCTAAAACTCGTTGCCTTTTGTCTTTAACACAGTTATCTTTGTGCCTCTCTATTCTTGTCTCTTCAGTCGGTTTCTTTTTGTTCTTGACGTTTCTTTCTGTTTGTTTCAGTTCGCTAATTTCTTTCTTCCTGCCCTTGTTCTCAAAGAAAAAATGGCTACAATGTGTTCAGCTCTGCCGGATTCTACGGCAAAGAGAATAAACTGGGGGACAAAGACATTAAAAGCGGAAAAAATAAAATGAGATTAGGAACTCAGATTGCAATAGTGGATGCTTTGTTTAAAATTTTCTGTACATGAAAGAAAGAGAGCTGTTTCAAACGCGCAAATATCTAAGAAACGTATTATTTTAGCAATGCGCGAGGTTGTCGAAAACGCCACACGCTAAAGAAAGCGCTGCGATGAAGCGTAGCTGTTCGTAAAAAAATATATATAGGCCCAAAGTTCAACTCAGAAGCTCCGCGTGCGGCAGTGATGTAAAAAAAAAAAAGGAAACGCTGTCACACTGCCGACGCTCGCGTAGGTAAATAAAACGAGCGCGGCAAACAAACATGCTAGTCGAAGGCAGCAAGCGGCCTTTCAGACCGGCTACAGGCATTTAAATATAAACAGCTACTAGCTGTCAAAGAATACGACACTAAGACCACATTCGCGGGCCGGATCAAACTTGTCAACATGGCGCCAGCTACCCGTTCCCGAAAGTGACAACGGCGACTGGCGGAGACAGGTGCACTGCATGCACGGTTGCTTGTTCACCAAGCAGTACTGTATATGTGGACGAAGGAAAAACAAAAACCTTGATGAAAGTATTTTCTTCTGGAGCAGTCTAGTAAGCGTTTGACAGGCGCCGAGGAAAATCTGCGCGTGCAAGGAGGTTAAAGCGTGACGAGGTATTAATCCACTATACTGTGGTTCAAACTGCAGTGTATATTCGAAGGGAAAGAAAAGGTCTCTTCAATTTGGCTGCACTTTCTGCCCTAGTTCCCAAAGTGCAGCACTTTCGCATTCGCTTTCCTGGTGGCTCACGCACCCTTCGCACTCTGCTATTTCTCTTGAGAGCGTGCATGCCGAGTTCTCGGTGAGTTCACCACCGGCCTGCACTGGCTCGTTCGAAGGTGCAGCCCGAGTGCAGTAGCATGGCTGTGCAGCTGCGGTGCTTCGAGCCGACGATCGGTTACCGCCAGCTTGCGGCTTTGTGTAAACGACGGTCACAGAGATGTTCTCGATGTCAGCAACGCCGACGGCTTCTTTCTAAGACAATAAAACGGCTACGCTTACGAAGCGACAGGTAAGAGAAGTCATTTCGGCGTCGTATTGTGCATGTTACGAGTTTCTATCTTTCGTCCCGCTTTTCGTCGCTGCCCATGCTGTCAGGGTTCATTCTCTATAAGAGAGCGCCTTGTGGCAATAGCTAGTGCACTTTTTATTCTCTATAAGAGAGCGTCTTGTGGCAATAGCTAGTGCACTTTTTATTGCAATAGCTGTTACACGGACACTCCAGGCGAATTTTCGCCGTCGTCACCACCGTCGAAATTGGGGTGAGGCTCCACACATATTTAGGTATATGTATGTTATATGTGTATGCCTGGCGTATACGCAAGTTACACGCTACACTTTCAACGGCGAAAGTGTCTCGAACTATGTCTCACGTTCTTGAATGAACTATTCCTCATCATTTTTTAGAATGGTGGAACGCAAACAAAAAAAAGGGAAGCTTATCAAGGTTAAGCCCAGTGGATGCGAAGCATCCACTGGGCTTAACCTTAGCGTATCCTTAGCGTTTGGAGGCATCTTGACCGCATACACGCCCGTCGCAAAGACGCTGGCGCGGTTGCGGGCACAGAGACTGACGCGACGGCGGGCGCGCGCCGCTTCATCCCTGGCGTGACGTCACATATCACGTGATGCAGCGATGGTGGCGCCGCCGCCGCGTCGCGCGCGACGGCGCGAACCGAAGAGTGGAGGCCTCCGCCGGACGACGTCCGACGGCGCGATATGAGGCCCCATCTGCAGCCGGTGTGGCGTCATCACGTGACGTCACATCATGTGATCTCACTTCAGGGTCAATGGTGGCCTCCGCCGGACGACGTCCGACGGCGCGATATGAGGCCCCATCTGCAGCCGGTGTGACGTCATCACGTGACGTCACATCATGTGATCTCACTTCAGGGTCAATGGTGGCCACCGCCGGGAGGCGACCGACGGCGCGATATGAGGCCCCATCTGCAGCTGGTGTGACGTCATCACGTGACGTCATGTCACGTGACATACTTGAAGGTCACTTGAAGGTCAATGGTGGCCACCGCCGGGAGGCGACCGACGGCGCGATATGAGGCCCCATCTGCAGCCTGTGTGACGTCATCACGTGATGTCATGTCACGTGACCCCACTTTAGGGTCAATGGTGGCCACCGCCGGGCGTCGCGCGAAGGCCCGAAACCTACGTTAATATGCTTCGCATAATATCACGCGTGCTACAGACGCTTGTCGCATCGCGTAGTTTCAGTGCACTTCTGTTGTCATCATTGGGTACATTGCAACGATAGGTTTCTGTCGTACAACATTTTTCTGTAGTACAACAGAAGTTGGTAGTATTACTTCAGGAACACTTCTGTTGTGACAACTGGGGCCTGTTGCCACAATAGGTTTCTGTAGTATTTCAACAGCTTTCTGTAGCACCACAGAAGTTTCTCGGGTTACTTCAACAACATTTCTGTTGGGAAAACAGGGTGCCTGCCGTGACGACAAATTTTTCTGTAGTACTACAAAAATCTGTTGTAGAGCTTCAGCTTTCTGTTGTAACAACAGACATATGACAGAGTGTACTTCTGTGGTCACAACAAGAAATGTCTGTTGTACATCAAAAAAGTCTGTCGCTCCATTAGGAATCTGCAGTGACTACAGAAAAATCCTGTTGTACAACAGAAATTTCTGTAGTACTGAAGGCCACATCTGTTGTCATTTTCCACCGGGGTAACATTCAGAGCGAACGGGTTTTGTTTTAGATCTATCAAATATTAAAAGTACAAAACAGGGTTAGTGCTCAGAGCTGAATGTGATGCAGTTTTACTGGCGGGGCTCCTCGTCGGTAGCGTAGTGGCGCCTATGCGGTGCCATTACAGGCCTTACACGGCGTCGTAAAGCTTTTCAAGGCGGCAGAAATTTTGGCGCACCCGCGTATGTAGCGTCCGCGTTTGTTGAACCCGCGTATGGCAGTTATCGAACTGCGCCCAATGGGTTCCAGTGCAACGCTAAACGCTTGCTACCGCAAGCAGTAGCAAGCGTTTCTCTTTAGTGCCACTGCGGATGGTTAGCGTTTAATGTGTCTGCTCAAGAAGCCGCAGCTGTAGCTGCTGGCTAGCAGGAAGACGTGGCCGCGTCCAAGCAGGCGCCCGACCTTGTGTGTGTGTGTATGCACAGCACACTTCTGCACGTCACAAAAAGAAAGTAACTGATTACAATTACTTCATTAAAAATTGCAATTGATTGCACTTACCACTTAATGCCCAACAAAAGCAACTGAGGAATTCCACAACAGCAGTCAATAACTTCTGCGTTAGACTCCTCTGAACCTTTATCAAAGTTGTATAGATATTAGTAAACAGAACGAGCATTGCTTATCTGCAATACATTGCTTATCTGCACTAACAATTATATTTTAAAAGATGCTGTCTGCCCTCGTTCCTTTGTGTTCTTTTTTTGTGTTGTTGTTGTTGTTGTGAAGACATCAGCAGCGGCATTGAAAACTTACTCGAAGAAGAAACCGATGGAAAGAAAAAGAGCTTAGCCAATTCGTTCTATGTGCGCGCACGAGGGTAGGGCGGTGTTATAACGTATACGGATCTTGCGCACCAGACTGTGGTTGCTCAGCATCCAAGTCCTCTATGACTTCGCTGTCGAGACATACCAGCACCTGTTCGATTCGTCGGCCAACGTCTGGTGGAGCGTTAAGAAGAGGAAACAAATACTGAACTCCCAGGTGGTGCCTGATTATGTGCATCTGCGAGGCTGCCGCCTGGCACGATCTCGGGCGTTCTGCGGCAGTTTTCGCCAAATTCAGGTTCTCAAAGCTGCGTCGTTTGTTACAACTTGTCTTGCAAATAAAGTAACTGATTACATGTAATCGGTTACTGAATAAAAGTGCTTGAATTACAGCGTACAACAATATATGGTGTCTGCACGGGCTGCACATGAACTTTCTGAACTTGCACTGCCCTCTCCCGGCACCACAACGGAACGAGTTCAGCAAGTTCAGCAAGTTCAGCAGTTCAGACAAATCAGAGAAGTACAGTCATGGAAGAGAAGTACGGTCATGCCTGAAAGTGCCTGAATGCGACGTTAAGGCCACAAACACTGCTATGACCAAATCTTCAAAATGTATTGCCGCCGTTCGCTTTTAGGCTTAGGATGTTGGCATATGTTCTTTGCATGCGTTCTTGCAATGAGTTCCAATTGATTAACTTCACAACAGCTAGACATACATAAACAGTGCCCGATAATCTAAATAGCTGATCGGTTCCAGTGATTTTTCTTTGAAGGATTGGTCAAAATTAATCGTTTGCTCTTACACGACATTGCAGTGCTTCCGCTTGTACAGGCTTCTTTGGTGTAGTTGAGCCCGCGCGAGTAATATTGTTGATTAATGAGTGATCAAGCTCAGTGTATCCGCATGAATCCCCGAGACGTGTTTGTTATTTCTGAGTGGTTTATTCGTTTTTATGCGACCACCTAACGATGCACGCACTTAAGTCAAGTGGCACGGATGAGCGACGTGCTACGTGAGAGTCGCTGGCGCTGTTATCACGATAATGCAGCAGCGAGTCAGCTTGACCATTCGTGGCAAATCTCCAACCCAGTTCAACAATCATTTACTTCTCTTAACGACCACGAGCAGCGCACGTGATCGCACAACGCCGGGAGAATACGCCACGCTCGAAATGACATGGGTCTCATATTCAACAGATCTATATGCTCGGCGCACAACGCATACGCCATGACTGCATGCACAGGCCATCAAACGCCGCCTTCGCAGATGCATCCCGAGGCGCATATAAAGAGCGTTCTTACGCGTGCACGCTTTTCGCAAGCAGTTATGAATAAATACACACAAAGAAAACCCCTCTATATCATGAAAGCCACGATAAACGAGGCGGCGTGCTTATGTAGACCTGCGTGCCTGCTACGAAGGCACGCATACACGCCGGTGCCGTGAACAACAAGCGAAAGGCGGTTTTGAACGCGCCTGCATGCGCACGTACTTCGCAGGACGATGGAAAGAAATATCGCGTGCTACTTCTCGTGCTCGCATCCGCACATACACACATAAAAAAAGGAAGCGTTTCTTGAAAACTATGCACCGCCATATTCTCCACGTGAGAGAAGCCTCACAGCCGTATGTCGGAGGCGGCGCCATAAAGGCGCCTTCGTGCCTTGGGTCTGTCCAGCCGAGGCCGGTTCCGTTCGGCCATGGCCCACTGTCCCTCCCGTGCCGACCGCTGTTTCGGTGCTCTATCTCCGGTACCATCGGCGTCGACCGTGCAAAGGGCCCTCGGTTCACCCGAAAGCGGTCGCGCTTGGCCGGTAGCCCGTTGCGGGACGCCCGTCGCTCGGTCTGGCGGGCCGGCAAGCTCTATCGAAGAGGGGTCTCGCTTCGACTCCTTCTTGATCTTTTACAATTTCGGGAATCTCGGCGTGAGTGCGCCTGTCATTGTTCCTGTTTATGATCGTGCCTCACCGTGTGTGTGTGTGTGTGTGTTTATGTGCCCTTCTGCGCGTGCGTGCGTAACAACGTGCGCAGTTAAGTGTGCATACTTTCGCGCACTTATACGTGTGGGTATATGTGTATACGCGGTACTTGCACGCGCCCGGACAAGGTATACGCACAGGCAAAAAAATGCGGTATCCACTCATGTGCCGCTGAGTCATTGCGCTTGCTCCTGTCGGAGCTCTGTCTGATCGATCTCGCTCTATCTCTTTCTCTCGCTTTCGATGCCGTTCGTTCGTCTTTAGTTGTTGCTGCTGCTATCGGTGCGCTGCTTGGTCGCGTGGCGTGGGTGGGTTCTGGGATCTGGACACGCTTCGCGGACCACGCGGTCGTACTGCTGAGCGAAGGGTCATCACGTCTGGAGCTGCCCGAATACAGTGCGCTGACTACAACGCAGTGCATCATCAAAGAGAGAGAGAAAGAAAAAAAAACAAGACAACAAAAACTTCCGAGCTGCAAAGAGGATAATAACATGAAACCGCGGCTCTGAAACCAATCAGGCCCGTTCCATGGTGCACCTGACTCACCGCTTTTCTCTCTTTATTAATGCTGTGTCCTCCCTAATCTCGTGATATTGATTTCATTTATTCGCGTGCAACCTTACTTCGCCTTCAGTGCGTGGTCGCATGTGCGCGGGATTATGTATTTCTTTATTGCTTTTTTCGACCTTAGCTTTTCTCATTTCCTAGCGGCACGCAAATGTGTTACTGTACGTTTAGAACTTGTTGACGGTGGCACGACCGGGGTATCAGGTTACCGAATTGTTTTCGTCAGAAACGTATACATTCCAGACTTACTCAGGGCTAAGTCAAGTGAGACTAGATCACTTGAGACTACCAAGTCGAACACAATTAGGCCTGTATCAAAGTTGTCCTTTCTTCCTCGTTCACAAAGAAATTCTTATGAATGTCAAACGCATGAAGCGGACAAACAATAGCTTTCATCCGACTTGGTATCGTGATGTTGTGCATTCGTCATGCTTTTCTATGTGCATCACAGTTTAGAAATCACACTTTGCCTCCACGTGTGTATCATGTATACATCAATCGAGAGCGCATGTTTAAGGAGTAAGAATCATCCTTACTTTTCGCTTTGAAATGTACTGCAGCTAACTGATGAGCTTGTTATTGTGTATATTACTGTTCTCCGCTTTCTTGTTCTGAAGTATTATTATCATTAACACCACCACCACCACCACCACCACCACCACCACCACCACCACCACCACCACCACCAACAACAACAACAACAACAACAACAATAATAATAATAATAATAATAATAATAATAATAATAATAATAATAATATATTATTATTATTATTATTATTATTGTTATTATTATTAATTTTATTATTATTATTATTATTATTATTATTATTATTATTATTATTATTATTATTATTATTATTATTATTATTATTATTATTATCAAGCAAAAAGCGGAAAGCGAGGAGCAGGCTGGCAACTGCCACCGGAAGGGGTACAACGCCTGCCTACTCTTCAGAGAGGAGGAGACCGAAACTTCCACTTCTGAAGTACTGAAGGAGGAAAACGAAGAGTTTAAGAGACGTAACGAGAATTGTCCGGCTGGCAATCTTCTGCGGATGACTGTCCTCCATAGTCATTAGTCGGCTTCCACGTGTTGGATATTCACCAAGCTAATAGTTGCTCTGACCATTAATCAGAACGAAAGCGAAGTTTGTTCCGAGCGCACATGGCTGGCACGAAAGTGACGAAGCTACTGCAAGAGTATCGTCATCATAGTCGTCGTCGTCGAAAAAAAAAACATGAAATACGCATGCAATCCCAGCTTCAAGTGTTAATTTGCTTTCCACCATTAACTGGGCATACTTCTCTCACAAATGACTGGCTTGTGTGTTTCTGCGCGAATCAGACAAAAAACAAAAGGTCGAAAATAAAAAAGAACATGAACAGAGAAGCAGATATATGATCACGTATGGTGTACGCCATCACGTCATTGTACAGACCAATCGCAGGAGACATTGGTCTGTTCAGTGACGGGTCACCGTAAACGTTTCGGCGCGCAATCATACAACTTTGCTTCGCGAAAGTTCACACTGTAATAAAACATTGTACAATTAGGGGCTTATCTAATCCCTAAAAATATTCGTTATCTGTCTTCCATGCGGTTACTTTCTTTAAACTGCTCCCTTCCTGATAGTTGCAGCTCAAGAACGCCATGCGCGTAGCAACATCACACAGCGTTCCTGACGGGAAGGTACAGGGAGCACAGCGCTATAGAAAAGCGTGCGGATGATAGATGACTATTCCTTGCGGACAAGATGAGGCATAAAGGGTTTAAATTTTCTTTTTTTTACAGTGTATCATACCAAAAAAGTTGAATCTAACTTTTGCAGGCGTCATTTATTTTGTATGCTTGTCTAAACATCGGCACCTTGTAGCAAAATCGCTAGCAGAAAGGAGAAAAGGGGTTTAAAAGAAGTTAGAGAGAGAAAAAAAATATAAACTAAATATGTATCAGAGAAGCGAAAAGATTTATTCAATAAAAAAGGGGGCACAACTCCCAAATTGTTGGTTTATAAATTGCAAATAAATGTAGGAAAGTAGCCTATCATTTTATGTTACGGAGTACACATATGTTTACGCGCCTTATTTTTTGTCATTTCTCTGAAAAAGTGGCAAAGAATAGGCCACAAACTTAACGCAAATATAACACTCTGCATGCCTAATCTACCTATATCTTACTTCTGAGATAAATGTACCGCTACAGACGACCGCCTCGGGACTACAATGTTTGACGGGGCGTTTGAAGTGAGGCACTTTGATTGTAATTTCGGATTTCTTTTTTTGCCTTCTAGTAATGCTTGTAGCTAACAATTACGTCTTGCATGTACTTGAACGGGATCGTTCAATTCCATTCATGAATAGACGTAGCACTATTGACTGTAAAATAAATAGATATTTATATACTCTGTAAATGTGATGTCTCGTTACAAAATGCACAGTCATTGTACCACTTTGATTTGCTTTCTGTGCGGAGTCTCCGGCAGCTTGGCACAAGATTATGCAAATTTAACATATTTATCGACAGTCGATAATTCGTGACTAAAGCAGGTCTGCAGTAAGGGCTGGGTTTCCCGATACACAGAAAATCAAGCAAGGGGTAGGGCATTTTCCCATACAAATATAACAGGCACACCCTTACCACAGACACAAACATACCAAACCTACAACGAACGAAAATGTAAAAAAAAAATAATCTAACCACAAGAGGCATCCTATATGCACACGCGTTATGGAATAGAAGATAACTGCCACTATGCAATAACAAAATGCACACTCATGAAGTCATAAAATAGTTCTTGAAACAAAGCCTATTTGATTAAAGAACCAGTGCAGCTGAACTCACAGGTTGCATGACTGGGGAAATTTTAGGGACCGTATGAAAGAATTTGAGCCTACTAAGCTATATAAAACCTCGAAGACTCAAATGTATGCAAGTGGTGGCTCTGGTGTCATTACATATAAATGAAAGTATCATAAGACGTTGCCTTAAAGCTCCTCTGCTTTAAAACAGTTTCCTCGCGTGGGAGCGGACATGAAACGGCGGCGTAGGCAAGATAGCCAATAGGCGTGTAGAACAAGTCGCAGAATAGCAGCTTTATCGGCCGTGTAAACTTGTAAACATTCGCCTGATAACTAAATTAACAAGCATTGTTTCACGCGCGCACAGGCAAACATAAGCACATCTCACTTGATGCGCGTGGACACTCGCTGTCAAAACACTGGCGCGGCAGCAGTAGCGAGCGAACTGACCTTCTTCGTGCTGCCTCTCGCTTCAGCGCAAACGAAGCGGCGAGAACACAACACACACGAGGCTATCAGCACTCAGTGCACCCAGACGCCTTCAAGATAGGGCCCATGCGGCCACGCCATACGCAGCAGCAGCCGGAGTAGAACGCCCGCTCCCTCCCTCCCCCCGATGCCCTGTGCGCGACGGAAGACGGCTCTCCTCCTCCCCGCTTTCCTCCCTTGCGCGCGCGTGACTGAGCCGCATCTTCTGCTCACCCTCTCACGGTTTCACTCACACATATACCATACGGCGTGCTGCGACAATGTTGGCGCGCTCCGATTTTATACGGTGTATCACGGTGGCGTCGACGGCGATGGCAGAAATGTGCCTGGAATGTCCATATAATTGCTGTCGCAGTAAAATGGAGAGAAAAGCGTACCGTGGACACAGCCATATAAGCTTCGGTTAACCGTGCCACTGCAACGGCGGGGAAATTGGTGCACCGATGGCGGATCTCTTTCAATATTTTTGACGTCAGGTCCGGTATTGACTGTGAGAGAGAGTTGGCGGGAAATGTAGCAACCAGATTTCCGTCCCGTAAATGTAAATAAGCAGAGCTCAGTCTTACAGCAATAACTGTTGAGGGTTATTTCATCACCTGCCGTGGTTGTTTAGTGGCTGTGGTGTTGGGCTGCTAAGCACGAGGTCACGGGATCGACTCTCGGCCACGGCGGCCACATTTGGATGGGGGCGAAATGCGTAAACACCCGTGTACTGAGATTTGGGTGCATGTTAATAGGCCCCAAGTGCTCTAAATCTTCAGGGTACCGCATTGCGGCGTACCTCATAATCAGATCGTAGTTTTGGCACGTAAAATCCCATAATTAGATTTTTTAATTTAGGGTAATTTCTTTAAACTTTCGCTGCGCCTGCCGCAAGTATGACCCTCACGTTAATAGTCAACATGTTCCCTCGGCAAACCACCTTGCTATAGAGCAAAACTCCATTCATTTTCATCAAGAATTTGAACGCTGTTGTCCCGACATGCGAGCTGTCGTGTCGTCGCTGAGTCATCACATGAGTGACATGAGTCATCTTGTCATCGCCAGCGCTTTTCTTCGTCATGGCGCCGTTTCGTCTTTGTGGCGCCCTCTGTTCTTCGCAGTGTTCGGCAGTGTTTAAGGATTCCACCTCAACCACTTTCAATATTCTTTAAAAGACACCTTCTGTCAACTCTTAATTGGACTCGATGGCCAAGGCGTCTGCTGTCAAACGGAACATGTTTTTAAACTTGAATTGTCAAATGTATCTATTGTACGTATATGCTACGCTTAGTTCGATGCTTCAAAGAGGTGATTGAGGCGTAGGATAACATAGCGCCAAGTTGCGTTTAAAATATGACGCAGTAAAGATTAAGTTGTGGATTGTTCAACAAAGCAATTACTAATTAATCATATGCTACACTAACATTATTATACCTCAAATAACATTTCATTGCTTTTTACTTTGTACAGATGTACCTTACATCCTTTAACCAAAAATAAAGGTCAATAATTTGTTTAGGTTTTCCTTGAGGTAGAACTGTATTTGGGCATTATATGGTTAAAAAGCGCCAAAATGAAATTCATTCGAACAAATAGGGTGCCACCGTTTGGCAAGTTTTGTTTTTATTTATTTATTTTTCCTACCTCGCGTGGCGACGTTGGCTGTGGGTATATATACCGAATCCTCATAAAAAAACTAGTTGGCGAAGTAAATTACAATATTTTCCGTGAAACTGACGTCAGGAGAGTGTTGATGTTGGCCGTATGTTTACTTCGTTTCCATTTTTCAATATGCGACTCTGTATGAGTGTGCCGTCTATAGCACACTGAGGAAGGATGTACGCGTATGACAAGGTTTAGCCGGCAGCAGCTGTTGATAGCCTCGTACTTGATATACCGCACATACAAGATACCAGCAGGTCGTTTGAAACACTAAAGTTCACCGTTTGAGCCTTGGTACAACGTCAACAGAACACTTTCTGCATAAAATTTGTCATGCTGATACCCCGCAACACATTTGTGGACACGGGGACGAGGACATACGTTAACGTTACTAGAATTTCCGTGACATTATATTGAGAGACGCCATTTGATGCGCACTCTAATGGCATTAGACCGCCAACGAATAAGCCTCAAGAAGATGAATGGCCAACAGATATATTACAAATGGCAAGCACTAATGGCCTTCCAGGACTTTCTGGAATGAATACTGCTGAAAATGATTTAATTGTCCTTTCTGTGCATAAATAATTGCGCTTTTCTGTTATCTGACTTTATATTTTCTGTATTTAGTGTGTCTGTGTAAGCTGACTACGTTCCTGCGAGTTTTATGTGACCTCTGTTGTGAACTTTCTTTAGTGTAACTATGTGAGTGACTTTACATTCCAGTGTTTTTACAGCGAAGCTGTATATATATATGGCAAGGTTCTGAAAAAAAAATGTTTGCGTCTATCGAGCAATGTAGATTCAGACTTTCTCCCCATACGTGGGCCGAACCCGAACATATATGTAATTCCGAGCCGACCCGTGGTGCAGGTGAAGCAGGCTTTAATTCGTCCGCCAACTTTCAAAAGTAAGCTTAATATCTTAGGTCAAAATACAAACCGTGGTGGCGGTCCCCTAAGCGTGCTGCCCGCCGGGACCGTGAGGCGGACAGAAATGCGAACCGTCCATGTGGCCCCTATCCCGCAAACTTGGAACTTCTCACCGGAGCAACAGCCAGGTTTCAGAGGGACTTCGTGGGGAACCAATTTTTTTCTGGCCTGTGTAGTGTATGACCACTTTTGGTTTTCGAGTGCCCTCATAAATATTACTGCGCTGCGGGACGTCGACCAACGCATGATTGCCTTGGCTACGGTGAAAAAGTGTGTGCCCTCGGAGTACGGTAAGGTGTGTGTCTGTTATTTGTGCCGAGATTCGTTAGTAAAGGGTATCGTGCCACGTTTTGCAACAATACATCAGTATGTACACTCCCCTGTGCCTCATCATCTTCCGAGGCTCAACATCGTGGAGCAGCGACTAGTCGCACTTCGCCTTCCATTTCTGTGCATAAGGCGTTTGACGCACGGCAATGGACGGTTCGCACATAAGGGGCCCACATACACAGCTTCGCTGGTCATCGACCTTCAGAGAAAGGAATGGCACTGAATTTTTTACGATCTATATTGTGAGTCGTTTTTAGTGCATTTGTGTCACCTAATTGCAATACGAACGTTTTCGCTGTCGTTACCTGTCTTTTGTTCATTGACGGCTCGTTAGTTCATTTTACGCGCAAGCGTAACCGGCCAGCTTTTCAAATCGGCGGCGCTTGTCTGAGGCCGCGAAGCATTTTATATGGTACTGAAGTTGTTCCTTCTGTCCCTAAAATTGCTCATATGTTGTCTTACATTCATGTCATGAAATGATTAATAAAGATTGGGCCCCTCGGTTAACCCCCTTTCTTCTCATTCTTTACACAATTACTCCTCGGAATCTTGAGAATGACAGCCCACAAACAAATGTGAAATAAAACATGACAGCGCATGCCTTTTATGTTAAATCTTCTCATTCTGAAACATTAAAACTGCGAAACGATAACAAAAGATCGGCCCACGCAAGTGTGTGTGTGTGTGTGTGTGTGTGTGTGTGTGTGTGTGTGCGTGTGCGTGTGCGTGTGCGTGTGCGTGTGTGTGTGTGTGTGTGCGTGTGCGTGTGCGTGCGCGTGCGTGTGTGTGTGTGTGTGTGTGTGTGTGTGTGTGTGTGTGTGTGTGTGTGTGTGTGTGTGTGTGTGTGTGTGTGTGTGTGTGTGTGTGTGTGTGTGTGTGTGTGTGTGTGTGTGTGTGTGTGTGTGTGTGTGTGTGTGTGTGTGTGTGTGTGTGTGTGTGTGTGTGTGTGTGTGTGTGTGTGTGTGTGTGTGTGTGTGTGTGTGTGTGTGTGTGTGTGTGTGTGTGTGTGTGTGTGTGTGTGTGTGTGTGTGTGTGTGTGTGTGTGTGTGTGTGTGTGTGTGTGTGTGTGTGTGTGTGTGTGTGTGTGTGTGTGTGTGTGTGTGTGTGTGTGTGTGTGTGTGTGTGTGTGTGTGTGTGTGTGTGTGTGTGTGTGTGTGTGTGTGTGTGTGTGTGTGTGTGTGTGTGTGTGTGTGTGTGTGTGTGTGTGTGTGTGTGTGTGTGTGTGTGTGTGTGTGTGTGTGTGTGTGTGTGTGTGTGTGTGATAACTTTATTTGGAATCCGGCGATTGGGAGGCCCGGGCCTGGGGCCGCCTAGATGGCCACTGGGAGCTGCTGCTCCCGTGCGGCTTCCTTGGCTCGCTGGACGGCCCAAAGTTGGTCTTGGAGTTCTGAGCTGAGCAGCACGGCCGACCACCGCGCCCGTAGATTTTCTGGGGAGACTGCCATTTTATTTTGGTATATTTCACATCCCCACAACATGTGTTCAAGGGTGGCTCTAACAGACTTGCATAGCTCGCAAGTGGCCGCGTTTTTTTACCAGAAGGTTCGCTTTCGTGCATAGCGTTTTGCTTGGACGCCGCTGTGCTGGCTGTGCGTGTTCGCGGCGTCTCTTATTTACATGTGCAGCAACGGCTCGTTCCCTGAGGCACACCAGGCGTTGCACCGTCAAGATCAAGGTAGCGACTGCGTTCGCGCCCTTTCCGTTTGTGCTTCGACACTTCGGTGCCCAAATGCGCATGTTCGCCGCATCTCTTTGCACGTCTAGCACTTGCGCTTTACTTATGCACAATAGGCGTCACGCCGTGGAGATCAATGCAGCGTCCGCGACCGCGTTCGCGTCCTTTCGGTTTCTGCTTCGACGCTGTGGTGCTCGCTGCGCAATTTTGCGGCGTCCATACGCTTGCGCGTAACCCGCGCTCACGAAGTGTAACGTGACTGTAAATTTTTTAGTATATATTTATTTTATCTGAAGAGGGGAAGCCGGCGCCGTCCGAAGGTGCCAGCATCTCCTAAATATCACGTAATAAAACATAATAGACAGCGACATAAGCATAACACAGTATTTACAGTTGCGATATTTAAGCACAGTGCAGCTTCAAGAAATGAAACCGATCTCCTATTAGAGTTACACACGGAAGTGGTTCGATAACGGCAGCTGGAGATAAATGCCGGAGAAGGAAAATGGGCAAGTTGAGCAACGACCAAAACGTGCAGCACTTGAGAGCTAGAGAACTTAAACAGCGGCATTGAGCGAAAAGGTGAAAATACGTAAGAATTTTTTGTGCTTCGAGGAAGCAGGACCTATGCGATCACTGACCGAGTACAATCTACTTCGCGTATGCCTCTGCTCCACCATACAGAAAAACGGTCTTTATTTCTTTTTTTAGCGTGCTACAAAACGCCCCCGTGTATCGAAGAGAACAGTCGGTCGTGCAAAAAATGGCGTTCGCTTTTTTTGAGCTGCTTCTCCCACGCACGGAATAAAGTCTTCTGGTTGCGCGCTGAGTGGACTCGCTGAAAATATATATATATATATATATATATATATATATATATATATATATATATATATATATATATATATATATATATATACAGATATATATATATATATATATATATATACATATATATATATATATATATATATATATATATATATATATATATATATATATATATATATATATATATATATATATATATATATATATATATATATATATATATATATATATATATATACATATATATAGTTTCACGAAGATTGAATGATGCGCCCATTCGCCCACTATCTAACGAGAACACTCAGCACGCAACCAGAAGACTTGATTCCGTGCGCGGGAAAAGCATATATATATATATATATATATATATATATATATATATATATATATATATATATATATATATATATATAACGAGAAGAAAGGGGGTTAACCGAGGGGCTCGATTTTATTAGTCATATCACAAGAGGCCAACAAACACTGACACCAAGGACAACATGGGGGAAATTACTTGTGCCTAATACATGAAATAAAGAAACGATAAATTAATGGAAATTAAAGTGGATGAAAAAACAACTTGCCGCAGGTGGGAACCGAACCCACAACCTTCGCATTTCGCGTGCGATGCTCTACCAATTGAGCGACCACGGCACCGTTTCCCCATCCACTTTCTTGGGGATTCATGCGTACTTGTAGAACCCTGGGAGTGTTAGCCAATGCCACCACTCACAAACCTTGGCGGCGGACATGGAATGTCCTTCTTGCCGCATTTATCGTCTCTTTATTTCATTTATTAAGAACAAGTAATTTCCCATATGTTGTCCTTGGTGTCAGTGTTTGTTGGCTTCTTATGATATATATATATATATATATATATATATATATATATATATATATATATATATATATATATATATATATATATCAACAAAAAAACAAATAGCAGAAAGGAGAAAGGAGACAACCATTACCGAATTAGGGAACATTGGTACCGCGGAAAGATGGCAGTGCCTCCTTTGATCCGGGTATACCGTTCTTAAAGTTACAGCTATTCTTTTTTTAAGTAAGCCGCACGGGCTTTCCTTTGCAACTTTGAGCAGCCCTCTGGCTAACGAAAAATTTCTTTTTCACCATGCGAAATATTTTTTGCCGCTAGTCGCTATATTCTTCAGTACTGCCCTGACTCTACGCAGATGTGGAGTTATTTCCTTTTACCTAAACGCTTTTATTCAAGGGGGAGGTCGAATGCGGGTTGCCTCTGGTTTATATTATATATAGTCCACTTGACTTCATGTAATATATCATGCCATAAACATTTACTTGAAATAGAATTGATATGGCGCTCTATTGACGTCCACGAACAAAATTTACTAAAGTATAGTTGATTTCGATAAGGATAGCAAGCGAGCTTGTCCATCTTTGGATTAGTTTAACTTATTCTGACGTCAAAATGATCGCCTCTGAAAATATATGTAGGGTTGCGGCATCGATTCACTGAAAGGACTGAAAGGTGCTGAAGCACAATACACACAAGTGATACACAAAAGTGTTATCACTTTACCTCCCCCTCCACTCTTTCCCCAGCGGAGGATAGCAAACCAGATATTCCCACTGGTGAACCTCTCTGCCTTTCCCTTTTCCTCTATCTCTCTCTGTAGCGCTTGGTCATTTATGTTTGTTTTGGTTATTTATTTCATTCGTATCGCACTTAGCTGCGGCAGGCTTTCTTTAAGATTAAAGTGTTGAGCCGAGAACCAGAGTCCAGGAGAATATGGCTGCAACGTCATAAAGAGAAGCGCACAGACCGCATTACATAATATTCGTTTCCAACAAAAACGCGAACAAAAGCTTTTAGTACCCATTTCTAAGGTTCCGCCAATTTCCTATCAATTCTTTGGATTCGCTTCAGATTTTGCAGTATTACGTACAGCAAGGTAGGTTATTGGAATCACTCGAGACAAGGTCTGTATGTACTGTCGCACCACTTACGAGTGGTTCGCTTAAGTATAACGCCTGGCGTCTATTGGAGAGCCACTTTTTGTTAAATTTTAGCGATGGTCTTCGCACGCTTTCTACATGGTACAGTCGGCAGTCATTCCGAGCTTGCACCGGGAATACAGCCATGTGCCAATTTATCTGACTGAACCTGGCATCTTTGCTTTATCATTGTTTTGTCTGGCTTTAACTCGATACCAAACGTCTGATCTGAATATATAAGTGATTACGACAGCGATTTGCGTCATTTCCACTCTAATATCTCCAGCAAGAACAAGTGGAAGTCCTCAATCACTCGTGGTTGAGTGACGGTAACATTTGCGAAATATCGCGTGTGCCCATCAACCGACCTGCGTCGTATCTTTCTTCCAACTTCGGAATTTTTTTCTTTTTTCTTTTGCTAAATCCTCCATCTCCCAGTGCCTAGCTAGCGCGCTACTATAACGTACGAGCAGTCATGTGTCAACTTACTTTTCTGAAATGTTTGAGCTATAGACGCGAACTCCCACTGAAAAATCGACGAGGATGAAGTAAAGCTAAGAAATAAAGCGTGGTCGAAAGAGCGACGGACGGACAGACACATGCAATACGAATGGACATTGCTCGATGGGACGAAACTGTCTGGACAAAAAGATCCGTGTGTGTGTTTGATCGACTGCGTTGTTTTCGGAATCCCCTGAGTTGCATTTCCTTTTCTGGTTCACTTCTCGCTGATCCAGTTCACTGCCGTCCATCGAACCGCTGCCTCAGCGTCAGCACAAAGGCGGCAAAAAAGTTCCTGACGGACACGTGTGAATACAGTGCAGAGAGATTGAAGCAAGAAGGAGAGGGGCATATTACCAGGAAAGCTGACGTTTGTTTACTTTTGCGAAGTGAGCTAAAATTCCTTGGATTCCTTTTCTTTTTTTGGGGCACAACCGTGGAGTCTCTTTGGCTGCCCACGTATAGACGGCTAAGGAATGCAGTGAAAAGGATGGAATAAGAAAGAAGTCACTGCCTGGCGCAAGTGATATGCAAATAAGGAAAGGAAAGTACGAGACCGCTCCCCGCTGTATACGTTAGGCTGTATACGTGCATAGGATTGAGAAGATAAACATAAAAAATCATTTGCATCAAAGAATATGTTATGAAAATACTAAGAATACTAGATTGGGAATATGAGAAGAATGGGGAAGTCTCATCGAGTGTCCCAGTAATTCATATCGCAGTATAATTCTAAGAAAGTTGAAGGCAGAGTACAGCGCATGACATAACACTGCACCTGCACGCTGATTCGAGCCCAGCTTACGAACATGCGAAACATGCACTTCGCCGCAGTATCGCGTTGGCGGAGAAGGCAGAAATTAGGTCACGAAGTTTCTGTGGGAATTTTCCAATTGAGATTTGTGCCTGTTTCCTAATTGTGATATCCGCGTAAACATTCTGGTGACACGAGTTTGGGTTACTACGTCGGGAAACCTGGTTTATTGGGAACTTGAGGGCATATCTGTTTTCGGGCGTTGTAACGTCAACGCGAAGCCTAAATTTGGAAGCGTTTTGTGCGGTGTGGATTTTAAAACAGGCGCTTTCAATAGAGCTGTAGACCGGCACTTTACTTTGGCAAATGCACTTTTATTGAAACTCTAACATCTATTTACAACTCTTCAGGGTAAGCGAGAGATAGGAAGAGGGGATCGGCCGGAAGGTTAACTTTATGAGATTCCAATTTGCTACACTGCACTGGGGCTGGGAAATTAGTTGGAAAGAGGGCAGAAAGACAGAAAGAGACGAAAAGAGAAGAAGAATACGCATGCACCATATACATGTGTGCCCAAGCATGCTGGATTGGTGACCTTGGAGCAAGCAGTAATGGTAGGCTTTTTTGTTTCTTTTTCTTTCATCTGCCATTGGCAGAGTGTCGCGCTAGTAGTAGTCGGAACACGGACTGAAGTAAAGATATTAGAAAACGCGTGTTACGTTTACTGAAAAGTGTGTTGGCAAATTCATCCGCCGCCGGTTTCTAGACGAGCACTCGTTCAAAACATTTCTTGTAGTATGCGCGTGTGAGGGAGAGAAAGAGAGAGAGAGAAAGCAAGAAGAGAAAAGGCCAACGAGATGAGCGTCTGCTTTGCTGTACCCTACACTGGGCGTAGGGGAAAGAGGGAATAGAAAGAGGAAAATGGAAGAAAGTGAGCACTGAGCGCACGTGGGAGGACGCACAGAAGCACTATAAGCACTTTTTCAAACCGGTGTACCTCAAGTGCTGTAATAGCGCACTAATCGCTTTTTTTTTTGTGCCAGTGATGTATGTGGAGACGGTCCGTGTGACGTTTTCTAAATACAGAGGGGCTCGTGAACGCACCAAATGTGACGCCATTTTACCTTTCATTGTGATTTCATGACGCTTCAGCTTCAGCTTTTGTGTATAGTATATGTGCATGCGTAAAGTAATTAGGATAGTTTCAATTATCTGCAAGAGTACCATCAAGCTTTACTGGGTGTGCCTGAGAACGAAAAAAAGGAACTGTTTGGTATGTAATGTCACAGTTTTTATTTCTAAGAGATGTTCAGCGATGTTTTGTTTTCTGTAGTGTGTTCAGCAACTTATAAAAGCAATGCTTACGCAGCTTGCTTTCACACGTATGAGTATATAAAACCCCTCAAACTTTTGTAATCAACGTGAAGTCTGAATACTTCTGAATCACCTAAAAGTTATGCACGTTGAAAAACAAAGAAATAAAAATGCACGTTCATTTCTTTTTGGGCCCCAGTGTAACATTTACACGGCAAGATTTCGATTCGTTCGCGTTTTGGTTTATTTTGACAATCCATGCACGTTGTAAAATAATCAAAATATGACATTTTTAAAGGAGTCAATTGTTTTTCACATGTAACTTTCTGACCCGAGCATTGAGCGGCTTCTCAACCAATAATTCATCCGGTTGCCATTAGCTTTTTTTAAATTTTCAACTGCCAAAACAGAAAGCAGTACCCAGCACGATGAAGAGGAATGAAAAACAAAATGGGAGAGACCCACGCCAGCAACAATAGGAAAAGGAAATGCTAAGTGTGCATACATGAACATACAACTGCATGCGTTCGTGAAAGTGCTTACGTAGAGAGTCATTTTTTTCCCCTGAGAGTTGACGCACCTTTACATTCGATCATACATACTCGACCTGTGTGCTGTTCTTTGTATACATAACCAATGCGGAGAGAAAAAGCTCGTTGTGAACCTGGCGGCTTGTTTACGCCTATCACGTTTCTCTACACTTTCCCGTTGTGCGTGGTTTGCAATACGTGCTTGAGCAAGCGAACGTGGCGACTCCTCTTTTCTTTGCTAGAGACTGAAAACCCCCCCTTAACAAGCATTGCTATCGGAATAGTGGGTACGGATACATAACTCTAGAGTGCTTCTCTTGTGTATTTCTTCGGTATTCATTCCTGTTGCGCTATCCAGCGTTAGGAAAACACGCATTTCAAGTACCATGCCTTGTTCATTGCATTCAATCTTTTGTTTTGCCAGGGTGCAAGCTTGTAAAGGAACACTCGGGTCATACTGTCGACCGGTTCACATAGGGTAGCTTTTGCAGCTTCTCGCAAGTGCGATGTTACTATGTGCCACAGATGCCACAGAGTGCGCGTTTGAAAAACAAACGGACTTTTCCTGGCTCTTGCGCTAGGCTTAGCTTCTTATGGAGTAAATTGCGAGAGGATATTGCGAGCACATGCGGGACGTTTTGCCGATGTTATCACCGACCTAATTAGCCTGACGAACAGACGTGCGCTACAGAAAGAATATGAGCAGCCAAATGAATATATAAAGGCAATGATAAAGGCGAGAAGATGGAAACGAGCGCACATATAAAAACCCAATGAACAAGAAACAAATACAAAATACAAGCGTGGAGGAGAGAATTTATTAGAAACAAAAGTGACAGGAAGCTTACAAACATGAAAGCTTGAAAAAAAGAAAAGCTTACCAGAGACTCTATTATAAGATCGCGCCTTACTATAGGATCTGGTGCCGAGAACTTAAAGCCGTCGTCTTAAAGACGAGACAGGTAAGTATATGCATAATTCGATGGCGGATATTTTTAGTATTTTATGTTTTGTTATGCGAAATTCATCATATGTATTCATGTTATGGGGCTCTTGATATAGACAGTGTCTGCAGCTGTACTTCAGCGCCTGATCAGCAATTTTTATAGCCACTTGCCCGCAAAATGTTTTTTTTTTTAATCACCACTCTGTGAACCCGCGTGGCGCAAAAATTGCATATGCAAGGAGCCCTCCGCGGACAAAAGAGGTGCGGCCGACTCAAGCTATAAGTAAAAACCTCTGGCGCGGACTCAGTCAGAGTTTGAATATTTTAGCATTTCTCTGTCTGCATTATGAATTCCCAGAAAGAAGTAGTAATACATTCACGCCCAGGGCCATATTATTCTGTCATGCGTTCCACGTTGAAATGTGAAAGGCTCGCTTTTCTGTGTCACAAAAGCAAAAAAACCAAATGTTCTGCAATCATTGCCAGCAATCATTCAGCATGCGAACCAGTTTTAGGCCAATATTTCACAATTCCAAATGTGCGCATGTTGCGAAATAAGGTGTGAAAGAAAAGGCGTGGCCAACCAAACTCTGACTTTTCTTGTTCTTCGTTCTCCTTTCTGCAATGCAAGACACATTCTAACTATGATTTTAAGTACCTTGCACAGCGCTCGTGTTTTACCTGCTGCGATTGTATTTACTGCATTTGATGTCCGGCTGCCTTGCAAATTATGTCACTGATTAGATTTCTGGCCGTCAGCACGTGTGTTTGGATTACGATGAAGACCTTTGCACACTTAGATTAGGAAACTTTAAGGAATTCGGGTGGGATTCAGATTGTCACACGCAGTTCCCTTGTACACTGTGTCCCATTATACGTGCGGCTATTTGAGATTCACAATCTGTGCTAGTTTATTCAGCGAGCCTCCGAAATCGCCCATTCGGGACAACCTAAAGAACGACGGCGAGACTTTCAAGGCCAAGACCCGGCGAGAATACGACGTGACTGGCATCGCCAGGCTGAAGTCGACGCATTGTTTCACACTTCGTTTCTTCAACAAAGGCTTCCTCCCGTACTTGCGATTCAGCGGTACGTTGAAGATAACGTCTCTGCGAGCCTCCCATCTATAATAGGGGCGGAAAAAAACGTGAAGTGCGCGGAGATCTAGAGCTAAGTATTCCACGCCGTTATATAGACCAAAGCATCCAAGAGAACCGAGACCAGCTCCTAACTTCTGGTCCAAATCGGAGCTATTCCCTCCGGTTGATTAAACCACACAATGGAACGAACGGCGGAGGCAACATGAGCAAGCGATTCGGGAGAAGGGGAGAGGGGAGAGGGCCCGAGCAGAGCTGTTTGGAGGCAGGCTTTTGGCATTTTAGACGTTCAGCTTCCCAGCACATTGCTTTGTATTGTAGTGATGCGAGGAGAGGCGAGCAGTGTGAAGTCTCGTTTGACCTATTAGTACTCGGGTTTCGTTCTCTGTTGCAGTCAGTGGCGTTGCCATGTAGTGTAAACCGCAGCGTGCGAGGCCAGGGCCTCGCAGCCAGAGTTGCGTGTTCGCGGCGTACGTGCATGTCTGCTCTAAGCGATTTCCCAAACGATGCAGTAGGGGAAAATATACCGAACCGCATTTACAAAAGGTCCACGCTTACGTGGTTTGCGAGGTAGGTACCGGTGATTTATGAGGGAGAACGTAGTATATCAGCAAGTGCGCCTGGCCAATCGAAAAGGGCCTTTCCGAACGAAAAGTTTTCGCAATTCTGGCCCCAGGGTCTTCACACTCTAGGCGCGCTGCTTGAAATAGAATGCGAGTGCATCGTTGCGCAGGCAAGTGTCCATTGCCTTCCATCGATTCCTGGGTGCGCTTGCAGGAAGCAATTCACCATTGAGTAAACTTGCGCATGGTTAAGACGCTCTTGTTCCAATGCCTGTAAGTGCTCGCAAGGAAGTAGTGGAGCGACGAAAGTAAAGAGATTTCGCTCAAGTATCCATCCTTTGTGACTGAGCCACTTACCGCGCGGTAGCCTATTGTCCCTTGAGAGAAATGCAATCTCGCCGCTGTGTAGACCCGCGGCTAAGACGGTTTTTGCAAGCCTTCCCAGGTTGCGGTTGTTTAGAGCCTGTGGGTATTCTACTAGTCGTAGAGTGTTTTTCATTGCACTTCCACTGTAATGCGGCTGCAGCGGTTCTGGATCGAACCCGTGTACGGCAAGGTCCACCAGCGACTTCGAGGCTAATGCGTCATGCAAATATTGTCGATTCTACTTAGTCATCCGATTAGGAAGGTATAGGGTTTCAACAGTGATTCGATGTTGCAGACTAACTATAACATTGCCAGATAATGTGCCTTGGTATGGCGACGACACTTGCCAAAGCGCTATACGCAAGTTTTTGCCGCTCGGACTGCGTTCGTAATTCTTTGACTTCACACCTGCGGTGCCATTGGATTCCTTCTTGGCTGCTCATTTGTCACCGATCTTGTATGCAGCATCTCCCTGTTCTCTATCTTACTTTGTTTATTGTTACGTCTAAGCATTTCGACGCTGACTCCCCCCCCCTCCATGGACACGTGATATATCTGGAAAATTCCGTATGGAACGTCAAAGATAATATGAATTTGAATTAGTACGAAAGATGTAACCGGAAGGTGTCTAGACAAGGCACGCACCTGTGATCGTCGTATTTTCTTAACCTGACGTTATTGAGTTTCCTCAGCGCATCCTGGAGATAGTTGTGACGGACGCAGCTCCTATACGTTTATCCCCTTCAATTCTAAATACCAAACAACGGTAACACATTTTTATCTTTCTTTTCTTCACTTTCTTTTGCGCGGTCGGGCGTAGTATAGTACGTGGGTGAGCCAGGCGCCGGCCATGCAAAGCGTCGACCAGCGGTCGGCGCGAGACGGCCCCGAGGGATATCAAGAAGTCGACCGGCCGGTTCTGCTCATGACTTGATGGAGGCCGCGGCGGAGCCTGCAGTGTAGGCCGGGCTGGGACCCCCGCGTACCGCACTCTGTGGTGGCCTCGGCTCGTTTCCCTTGGCAACCGGACGGGACACGGTGGTGGCCGGGGAAGAATCTGACTGCCCGCGAGAATCGAGGCGCCAAAACTGCTTTCGCCTCAGTCTCTGACTCTTGTGCCCTCTTTTCCCAGTGCTCCCTTGCTCTCTCCTGTTCTCTCTGTCTCTCCCAACCACCCCTCCGCCCCTCTCCGGTTCCCGCTTTTCTTTTTTTTTACTACGCTGACTAATGGAATTATGTCAGCCTCGCATGCGTCGAATCGTAGACCACTATTTATTTACTCTTCCTCTACGATCACCAGTCCTGTCCTTGATTTATCATGTTTGTGGATCGCATAGTTCGCTCGCATTATGCCTCCTCCGTCGTGTGCATACAGCGTATTGCTCACGGCTAAGAACATTCGCGATCGCGGAGATTCTTGTCCTCTTCTCTCTTTCTTTTCTCTCTCTCTCTCTTTCTTTTTTATGTTTTGTTTTCTTTGCTCTGCATCCTGCGATGGCACAGGCACATATTACCATCGCAATTATTTTCCCGGCCGAGTTTCTCGAGCCAACGACACGCGAAGGCATCTCGAGAGCCGAGCCAAGCAGCGGAGGGAACTTCGTTTCCCTGATCCTAATTCACCAATTCCAGAATATCGCGTTAGTTCTCGCGACGTTTCTTTTGTTACCGCGCTCTTTCGTGCTGAGCTTTGCTCTGCTTTCCTCTACTTCTCCCGTGTGTCAACTCCACTTTGGTCGCTGTCGTCGTTATGCCCAAGCACGCGCACAGGAGTGTATGTGTTGTTTTGTTTTGCTTCCTCTGTGAGTTTTTAGCTGAAATCAATGGAACAGCACGTGTCGGTGAAAAATGCAGGAAGATTTGGCTCCGTTGGTTCATGCGGACATCATTGGTTTGTAGACAAGGCTATAAAAACGCAGCTGTTTGGCCAGTTCCTCATTTCAGAATGGAACTTTGAAACAATCTTCAATGTCTTTACAAAAGCGATATGCATATTGTCCATGCAGAACGAGCCATGCAGTTTCCTTTATCCGCTCTCACGATCCAAATGCTGGTAATAATCTCGTTAGGATGTCGACGTAGCATTACTGTTACTATCCGTGCACTTAGTGGTTGAGTGATTGATCGATTCAGTGATTGATTGGTTGATCAGAGCCATGGTTATCTACGCGATAATGGGACCACTTGGCTTTCGTCAACGTCTGTATGGAATAATAACGACATAACGAGTGACTGATCGCTGACTCGATCGATCAAAGTAACCATACCTAAGTTCTACTGAAAGCGCCTGGTCTTTCGCAAACGACTATAAACACACAATATGGGCGATATATCATTTGATTCATCGAATAATTGAGTTTCAAGTTGAGCTTGAGTTTATTATAACCACATGGTACATGAGGAGGGTGCATTTGCGGTTTGCCATGATGAGAAAAAGCTGCATAAGGCAGCTTGACAGGCCCCATGACCCCGAAAACAAAATGAAAAACAAGCAGCGACAGCAGAAAACAACAGTACATCAAATACATATGTGGTCTTTCACAACAAAGAATGAATAAGACACAGAACACGAAAAAGCTAGGCGTTCTACAATTATTGAAACAAATACTTAAATAACGCGTTTTTTGATGAAGCACGTAAGTTCTCAATTGTTATTTTCCACCTATTAAATACGCTTGGAAAACGGAAACGAAGAGTTTCAAGTCCATAATTTATTCGAGGACATGGTGCATACCAATCCTCTGCATGTCGAGTTATACGACAGGCTAGACTAGATTGCAAGCCCGTTAAATTATGTATGTACGTATTGCCTCTGCGTATTTCAGATGAAAATGTCGGCAAGATACGGTATTCTTAGCAGCAATAAACTATTCATTCACCAACAAATACATTGACTGATCAATTAGGCGGCTCTAATCTAACTTCCGTATTCAGAAATTAGCCTTTTTTATGTTTTTTTATTGGCATGATGTAAGGAATTGTTGCCGTACAGATACGACATTGGCTGTATGTTATATTTTGAATGTGGTACACTCAACATGCAACATATGCAATATAATTACAACAAAGTTACGATGTCACACACAGGTGACAAAACGAAGACGACATTACTAAAATACTTTTAAAGCGATATTGCGAACAACGATGTCACACAGCAAACAAGCCTTCAAGCAAAAATTATAATAACAATAATATAACGTATGCACCTTGACAACAAAAATGAATATTTATCTTATAAACAATTGTTTGTCCTGAGTTAATAAAAGACAATAATGTCATTGCGCTCCAGAATTTCTTTTGATGCTATTAAGGCGAATTTTCGCATTTTCATTGTTGTCCACGGCCCTAATAATTTCTCAAAGCTGAGAGGTCTATGCTCTGATGTCATTAACGACGATTTAAGTAGTCGTCCGTGTGTCATGGTGCGGGCATTCTAGAAGTAGGCGATATGTGTCTTCGTCAACAAGGCCGCAATGACAGATGCGCCTCAACTTGAAGTCCATACTTGAATTGTTCAATGTAACGATTGACGGGAACGCGCCGAAAGAAAGTTTGGAGGACGCTTAAGCTTCGCCTTTAAGAGTGGAACGTGATAGAATTCAAAAATCCCTGACTGCTTCTCACACATCCCGGCAACTGCAGCGTATGTAACCGTAATGTTTACCTGGAAATGCTTTCCGCGAACGCTGTGCACGAAGGCGAGCTTTGTGGTGCAATTGCGGCCTCTTGCCTGGTCCGCGATGCGGCGGAGGCGAGCGCCAGCTGGAGTTAATGCAAGGAGCCGGGCGCCGCTCCGTGGCCCCCAAGACACCCATCACACCGGCGCACGCAAAATGGCGGACGCCGCGGCCGGTCTGGGAACGCCGCCACCGGTTTGTGCGTGTGAAGGGCTTTTTTTTCTTTTTTTTTTAGTTTTGGCGTAACAGAATTGCGTTTTCTCGTATAGTCAAATTACCATACGAGACCTATCATGTCTGCGGATTATGTGCAAGTCGTAGTTTACAATTCTTCAGTGTATTTTGGCTTGGGAAATTCAATTAGTTCAGTCAATTTCTTGCATCATATGGAAGGCCTGAGTATATGTAATACGAAAATATTTTTTCCGCTGCGACGTGGGACACCGGACGCCAGAACCGGCACGCCGGGCTTTCTCTACGACACAGGCTCTTTAAAGCTATCGCGTTAAAACGCAATGCTCGTCTTGGGCACAGTCACTCCAGGCGTCATCTTGAACAAGTCAAGCAATGGCTTCAAGTTAAGGCGCATGTATAAATACTGGGATTAGTACACCATTGAAACCACCCGGTTTACAAGTGATGTGCAGAGTACTGGACCAGTTGGACAATCGTCCACTATCGGAACAGCAAGTTTTAGGTCAATGCTCTGAAAGAACATCCACGTTGAAGTCCTTACTCGCGTTGTTATGGTTCCTGCGGCCTGCGGGGCTTCACGATAGACTTTAAGAATGCCGCCCCATACCGCTCTATTGTGTACACGCTTTGTTCGTGCTCGTCTCACTTTCTCTCTATCTACCGCTTCCACTCTTTTTCTCTTTATATCCCCCTTACCCCCTTCCCCCGTGCAACGTAGCCAACCGAAACTACCTCTGATTAACCTCCCTGCCTTTCTCTGCATTCTTCTCTCTCTCTCTCTTTCTCTCTCTCTTGGCAACGACTATGTAAACATAATACGGGAAACATAGTCACGGAAAGCAAATTGCTCCACCTGAGACTGAATTACCGCAAGCAGCAAAAAATGAAAATGAATGAGAATATCCAGGTCAGGCCAACTTGATGAGAACTGGCCGTCTCTACTGACCGTAGCCTGCAGAAAAGGCGGCCAAGGCTACAAGAGGACCTCGTTCAGCTGCTCGTTCAGCTGCTCGTTCACCGAAGATGAATACTACAGGCACCACTCAAAATTACGGTCATGCGACCCGTATATTTTTTTTTTTCATATAGCCGCGATGAGAGAATTGCTTTATTCTTGATTTGTTCATTCAGTATTAATACGGGAAAAGGTCCCGGAATTAAAGAACGGTTAAGGAGACCTGCTGTGAGTATTAAAGCTCATGCCAATTATTGCAGTATTAGAAACGAAGCAGTGTCAAAAGAAAATGAAAGATAAATTCGCATGTAATTAGGGACAATTAAAGTGCGTAGTATGTGCAAAGCAAGTGTATATAGATGCGCAGTATATGCAGACAAAGAAAGAAAGTCATGTGAAAAAAAAGCGGTTATGGTGTGCTGTTCATAGTGTGCACTAATTGGCACACAAGAGCCAAGAAATTCATTATCATCCGAGAAAAGTGACGAAATACTCCACAAAAATGCGAAGCAATAAGGTGTATACTGCAATTCGGGGACCCTCACTTCTGCCTAATCACACGGCCTTCTCATATATATTTTCAATATTTAGTTTCAATGAGGACTGAACCGTCGCGAATTAAATTATATGTTGGGCTACATGCTTCTTTTCGCAAATGGAGGGCGCTTCAAGAACATAGAGCGTCAGGAATTAGCGATGAGGGTTTTAAAACAGTGTTACCGACATAGATGGGCGCTGTATTGTCCTGCGAGCATAGAAAAAACAGTAACCTGATAAAAAAACAAGAGGCAATTGGCAATGAGTCCTCCGTGAAAAGTTTATTATGAATGTTGGGTAACAGTTATCCGCAGTAGAGAGAGAGAGAGAGAGAGAGAGAGAGAAGAAAACGGAAAGGCAGGGAGGTTAACCAGATGGGAAGATCTGGTTTGCTACCCTTCGCTAGGGAGAGAGGGGAGGGGGAAGTAAAGTAATAGCGAAGTAAAGATGAAGAAAGAAAGGAACATAGACAGAAAAACACAGTCGGTCACTGTCACCACATACCGTCAGCGCACACAGCACAGTAGCACTTTTATCCGTAGTAAACTGCTGCAACTTCTTTGACGCATTAAAATATTCAGGGAGATGTTCCTGGGTTTAAACACAGCGGTTTTGTTCTTGACCGTATTAGAAAAACTGGCTGCTTTGGTGGATCTTCGTATTATGTGACACGCTGCTCAGAAACCCGTACCCGATTCCTTTGGCCTGCGGAATAAAGGAATGTTATAATATTATTTCATTTCATAGACTACGAGGAATGCTATCTGAATAACATGCATACGCACACCGCTTTCTTTTGACGCACAAAACTTTTACATCGCCTAAAAATTCTACAAAAGAGAACTAAATAAAAGAAACGTGGCGCACAAATAAATATTTAGAAGCGGAATATGCTTTAATTTTGGTATGGGAATGGCCACATTTATCGCAGTCCTTCACGCGTATCGCCATACGACGCGAGAATGTCCGGGAGGCGTCCGACATCAAACCGTTTTCCAGGTTGAATACTGGGTAAGCATACGCTCCACCTTTCAACAAAGCCCCTGCACGTTATTTAAAAAAAAACGCTAAGTAATTAACGTCGTGCCCTTATTAAACAGGTGAAGGAGCTTCTTTTCTAACGCACTCGCTGTAGACGCAAGTGTAAAAAGTATATGCTGGCTGAAAAAAAAATAGAAAAATTAGTAGGCATTTACAATCGCCGTGCAAGCTCGCGCAGCGAAGCATGCTCTTTTCCGAACGTGGAACGCACGGATGACTTTCATCTAATTACGGCCTTCTTTCTTCCCCTCTTGCCACGCACGGTACGGGTCGCGTACCTTGGTACGTCAAAATAACGTCGCGAACGTGCACGAAACTTATTATGCACGCAAATGAGGCCCTGTCTTCCCACCAACCGGGCTTGAAAAACACTGGCTCGCAAGCAAGCGCGCTGGCCTGGAAAGCCACAGGGCCCCAGCCGCCGTGTGTCAAGACAAATATATATGTATATCTATCCAGAATGAGAACCAAAACAAACTGCCCGACATGCAAGAGACTTGTATAAGATTAGGCTGGTGTGCCGGCTGTTCAGCGACTACGCGCCTGTACCAGGAATGCGATGGTTTTCGTAAAGCTTCGAACCTGGGCTTACAACCTTCATCGATAGGCGGAAATTAATCCGAAGTGGATTTTTTTACTCTTGATCGTCAGAGTAAAAGTAATTAAAACAGCGGGATGGTTAATTAAGTGAACTGGTGGGTCAGGCCAGCCTGGGCTCAGTGGCTATGGTGTTAGGCTGCTGAGCACAAGATCGCGGGATCGAATCCCGGCTACGGCGGCTGCTTTTCGATGAGAGCGATTTGCGAAAACACCCGTGTACCTAGATTTAGGTGCACGTTAAAGAATCCCAGGTGGTCGAAATTTTCGGAGTCCTCCACTACGGCGTGCCTCATAATCAGAAAGTGGTTTTGGCACGTAAAACCCCCTAATTTAATTTTTTGGGGGGCCAAGTGGGATTGACACAGACGCGACTGCTACAAGCTAGAGCTGCCTTTCTTTCGCCGAAGAGCCTGCGCCTCACTTCAGCACCTCGTGCGCAATGTCAACAACGGTTACCTTAACTATGCGTTAAACTTGCGGGTTCCTTCCTTTCGGTGTGTTACTGACTATTATTGGGCTGTTCGAATGACAGAATTTTCCGAAGTGAATCAAGAACCACTATTCCAGAAAGGTGAGTTTCCAATACCAATAATCAAATGCTCTCTATTATATGAATGATGTAAAATATAGAGGTAATGCGTCGAGTCCGTTTGATAATAAGAACCCTATGGACATTATTTGACATATGTGAGTTCGATTACAAGGAGACGTCCAATCAACTGATGTGCTTGTAAATGGGAAAAAAAACTGAACAGTGTTCCTATGTGGTGCACCATGACAATGACAGTAATGAAACAAAAGAACAACTTGTCCTCAGATAAACGAAGAACGCTGTGTTTATGCGCACTACTGCGCCTAACAACGTTTCAGATGGATAAAGAAGCATAGCGAAATTAGCGAAATAATAAATTACACTGTGTCTATCACGACTACAATTTCCTTAGGCTGTCTACATGCAAAACACTTTTTATTGAACGACTCAAACATATTGAACAGAATCTGCCTTGCCCCACGCATTTTCGCAGGAAATAGGTTTCCCTGGCCACTGGAAACAGTCGCCACTTGTATTGATCTTTCTCTCTGTGTGTTCCAATACGTGTTCGCTCTCGTATTCGAACGGAAAATATTATTAGACCATTCCGAATAATCAATTGTCGAGTTAAATAGGAATAAAACAGTCGAAATTGAAATGTGGAATAAAGTCGCACACCCTTCCAAGAGAAATTGCAAGTCACAGCTTGCTGCTAAAAATTAAATTGAAAAAAAGAAAAAAATAGCGTTTTCATTGTGGGAAAGCCTGTTTTGGTCTCAAAATGCAATCAAAATGCAATGGAAAAAGTTTGGGCAAACTGAAAAATGCACTTATAACAGCCATGCGTATTTGCTTCCAAGAAACGTGCAAGGCAGATTTCTGGCTCATATATCTCCTCCACCGAATAAGTTCTAAACTAAATGCATTTAGAATACATTTAGTTCTAAGTACTAAATGTATTCTGTATGAACTGCTTCTGCGAACCTGTTCGAAGTCTTACGTATGGAAATCGAAATTTCAAAGTGCTTTTCATCCAGGGATCGCGGCACGTCATGTTATGTTGTTCTTTAGCAAATGTACCTAATGCTAGCCTTTGCAAAGTTCTTGGCAACAGTGCGCCATTGAATAAATCTTTCCTTCCAAGAAAATTTCTCAAAAATCGAATGGTTTCGCGAGTGCAATTATATGTTGAACCTTGAAATGTCTGTCTCTAGGTTAAAGCCTTAATACGAACAAACTGAGAACTGCTTGTGCAGGCAGATATGTATCGAAGATTTGTGCGCCATTTTCTTTCAAAAGCACATTTCCGAGCCTACATTCGTTGATCGTTCAAAGATATAGCTCATTAAAATAAATGAGTGATAGCAATTATGGCCGCTGTAATGTAACGATTCCTTCCACTCGATTCCATTCCATTGTTACCATTCATTTTTCAAGGCCACCTCCTGTGGATAACACTGACACAGCGCCGTTTAGATCACTGATGAAGTGCGACAAGAAATGGCCTTGCTGTGAAATAGTTACATTATTTCGGCGTTGCAAGACATAATCCTTTATGTTGTACGTCCGAGGTCATTCCCAGAACTGTTCTTACGCCAAACAGTGCAATAGCAGATGCCAGCAATTCGTGATGCTTGACATACTTCCAGCAAAAGCGATCGACAAAGAGCTAACAGCACTTATAAGCGAAAAGCTCCAGTTCCAGTTCCGACCCAGTTCCATAGATGCTGAGGAACGTTACTTTATTACGTCTTAAACAAATTCCACAAATATTATTTTCATTCGGTCCTACAGTTTTCGTAACATCCATATTGGCAAGTGGCCAATGGTGGCGTTAGCGAGATCGTAGCTGCGTGCGAGCTATTGACAAGGTTAAATAAGAACAAAAAAGAAGAATATTCGTTACTAAATAGGCTCCCAGAACAATTATTTCAATGACTATTATCTCAAAGATACAACTTCTACCACATCATGTGACTCGCGTTGGCGTAAACATCTAAACACAGAAATTCCAAATTAAATGAGCTTCTTGTCGAAACTCTGCACATATATGTTCTGCGAATGAAAAGAACGTGTGGATATCAAATTTGCTCTAAAGCGTAAAGCATGTTCTCGCGTTCTATATACGTCATAAAATCTTGGCATTGAGAAATGTGAAAGCGTTCCATGGAAACACCGCTACGTTTGGTGTGCATTGCAAGCCACATAATTTGGGCTGCCTAACCTCTTTGGTCTCTGGACTAACCTCCTGCTTTAGTTACGTTAGCACATACACCTATCATGCTCTCAGAATATGCACATTCCTCTGCTGGCGCAAAAAAAATAAGTATCTTCTTCTCTGATGCTTAACCATAAACTCATCCAGGTTCTTTTTGAACGATTCAACGCCATCATTGTCTTCACTCTGATGAGAAAGCAATAATTGTACGCCAAAAAGGTCTACAGAGCAGTTTTATTTATTATTTTATTTTATGTAGAGCTTGATGGCCGTTCAAAACCTCTAGGAACTTCTTTTTAGTTGGTACTAAAGGAGCAAAAATGGTTGCCAGAACTCTGTCCTCAGAAATAAAACTCCTCTTGTTTTTCTTGGTCTTTTTTCGGTTATTTTAAATACAAGAAGGGCTTCGGTAAGATAGGATTATCACCAAGGGAAGAAGCAGAGGATGAAAGAATGGCTGAAAATTTGAGCAGTAAAAACAGAAAAGCCAGGACGGCGTTCCACGAACACGCAGCCCATCTGATGTCGTATAGAGATGGCGTGCATCTGGCCATCTTCAGGAGTGCGGTTTGAATGGAGGTGCATTGCAAAAGCAAGGCGTCCTTTCCGGACGGGGAATTTAAAACCTAAGTGTATTTTTGGAAACGTAAAAACTCTCGTTCGTTTTCTCAGTGAACCGCAACGTTAGGTTTCCGCTCACGAAATGGCAGAAGAAAGCTCTGAGGGCTCGGGATCGCATGGATCACGCTTCCTAGCTATGACGAAACACGGAGGATGGTTCATTGGTAAGAGAAGGTTTGTTAACTGTGCGGGCGGCTTGGCGCACTTATTTTTCTTTTCTTTAACAACAGTCTTGCGATGACAGCTGCTTCGAATGGTGATGAATAGCGATGAGCGTTCTTCGTTTATACAGCTTCGATATAAAGGCTGAAAGACGGGTGTCAAGCTTGGACGGGTGGGGGTTTCGTAAGTTTGAGGAAATGTGCAAAAGCGAAGGAATATGATGCGCCGATCGATATGTCGAAGCTCATCAGCGCACTTCTTTTTCCACTTTTGGAAGGGGCTCCTTGAGAGCTGATTGAATTTTTTAAAGCATATCCATGCAAATGTTTTTGTAATAGATATGCCATGTGTTAATTGCTTATTCGTGCCTTACTAATTTCCTAGTTCAGTACTCAGGCTTGTACTTCATGTCCACAGCGTATCTTCTTGTGTAAGATGCTTCATTACACAGCAAACATTGTTTACTTAGGTTGTGCCTTAAACAGAAACTTGTGTTATCTAGCTCTAGTGGGTACATAAACGTATCACAATGCACGAAATATTGAAACATCGGATACACAACCACAGCACCAGCGCTGGTTGCGCCATCTTGTGGCGATGACGTAAGCGACAGTACACCAATCTACAATAAACAATATCGCGTTCTCGACATGTTGCCGCCGCAGCCTGCAATTTAGCCCATGACCTCGCACTCAGAAGCAACAATGAATGAATGAATGAATGAATGAATGAATGAATGAATGAATGAATGAATGAATGAATGAATGAATGAATGAATGAATGAATGAATGAATGAATGAATGAGGGTTCGTTGGAGAAGGAATGAGCTTGTGCCTAGTTATAGGGAGGAAATGAGGTTGGAAAATACTATGCTTGTCAGAAGTGCTGACTCATTCTTGGGCATGAAACGTGGTGAATGGTGTCTGCTACACTCGAAGCCCTCACTTGTCAGCCTCTTGACGGGGTATAGCCTTATTGTTTGCATTTGATACATGTCGCCAGAGTTGGGCGATACATTTACCGGTGGCAACAGTTTATTTTTCATCGCCGCAAACTCGAAAGCCCATTCGCACGATCCTTCCTAGCTGACAGCTGCCGTAGAATTTCGTCTCATCACCGCCGCCGAAAAGAGGCGCCAGTCTCTTCTGAAGCTCACTGCACCTCCCGTGCAGTTCCTTAGTCTTCCTATTTTTGTTCTGCGTGCTACCTCGCCCGTCGCAAGAGCGACTGTTTGTTTGGCCAGGCCTCAGCGGCGGACTATACAGACCCCCCCAGTAAGAGTTCGATGCCAATTAAAACGATCGATCAATTGGTTCTTTGAAATTCACCCCCACCGTCGGCGTCCGAGACGCACCGTCAGAGACGGTCTGCACAGGTGGCTCATTGGGTGACTTAGATTCGAAAGGACAAAGCCGCTGCAGTAACGAACGAACAACAACTTGTATTTACAGATAAAATTACAAAGTTCGGTTACAAGATTGCATAGTTTCAACGGTACATAGGTTACAAATAGCTACATTGGTTTGGACCACATAGGGCGACCCTATTTCGGCAGAGCCGATGGTGCTTAGCACCGAAGCCAGGTCCAGAACTCTCTTCGGAGCGCCGCGGCCGCATTTTGTAGACGCAACGCTCCGCCCACAATCTTTGCTGGCGAATTGCCGCCGGGTTGCGTCTCAACTGGACAATCCATTCACCAATCACTGCGTTCAGCAGAACTTGCGTGCGGGATTGGCCAGTCGAACAACCAAAAGTCAAAGAACATCTTTTTTTAGTACAGTTCACAGTGCAGAATCCTCACCCGAAATACACAATATACAACAACAAAGGGGTGAGGGTCATGCCAGCTGTACACATCGCAAGTTCCGAGCAACGGCTCTCGAGCACAGCCGGCGCAACAAGCACTGCCCAACAAAATACATTCACAAAACCTAAAAGCCTGGGATCGTCGGGACCATGTTTTCCAGTGCTCGAACATGTGCGCGACGCGATCGGATTCCAAGAACCCGCAGGCCATGCGGCGCCTTAAACAAGCAATTGTTTGCAAGCCAAACTGTCACAGAGGAGCCCGGGATAATTGCCCACCCGCTGAGGTCGGCCTCGTGTCCGGGCCGTAAGCCGAAGAAGACGTTCCCACGGCGCCTCGGAACCGAGACAAAACCGCAGGGTCTTTTGCGGCTCAAAGAATCCCTACGCCGGTCAGCGCGCGGTGCAAAGCCGTCAAAGTCAATGAGGCTGGCGCGCCTGCTTGAGGCCGCGCTATCTCCGTGTTGAAGCACTCTTCAAGGGCGCCGATGAGAGCACCGCGGAAGTCAGACGGGCCCACCCGTTACGGCGTTTGACGCCCAGTCGGGGAGATCCCAGCTGGGAAGGAGTTTACCCCCGCCAGCCGGCCGCGCGCAAGGGAAACGCCTGTGGGGATTCCCAGGAAGCACAATGCGACGGGGGTCCGAAGCTTCCTTTTTTACTGTGAGGCGCGACCGCTAATGTGGCGCTGATGGCCTTCTGCGCTCCCCGAACTGTGCGGCAGCCCTGGGTGCCGACGGCGTCGTTACTCTGCTTGCCTACAAGGCCCCGCTCTGGGTCAACCGTTAACAGCCATTACTCAAGTGTGGAAACAATCTCGTCGAGACGCATGTCCCCTGCCCAGATGGCCCGCGCCGTCCGTATGGGTTTGTTTTGCAGCCGCCCGTAGCGGGGCTTACACCCCCCTCCTTTTTTTTTTATCCATGTGAAGTGAAGCTCCTACTAGAAGCAGCACACAGGACGAAAACTAAAGCTCTCCTACCAGCACAAAGTGAGGTATACTGAAAGAAGACCGCCATAAAAACGCGGGTACACTTTTCGTTTCGTACGTCCCGAGTGGCCACCGTGAATTTTTCATTGGGCACTTTGAGGGAATGGCCGGGACAAACAGCCGAGAAGAGCCGAAAGAGTAGATAAAGAAAGCGTACATTATTTTTCCTTTTTATCCCACAATCGTTTGGAGGGTTGAAACGGCGACAAAGAAAAAAATAACATAGTTACTTGCGAACGCACAAACGCATAAAGAGGAAGGGTATGAACACCATCACACAGTCTCTCTTCAGCGAAAACTGGGGGTCCAGCTGTAAGCGTTTTTTTGGCCTTTTGCATCCGCGATGTGGCAGCAGCACGTTCGTGATCCCAGAGAACTTTCGGTCAGCCATTTTTGACTGTCCAGTAAGCCAAGAAAAAATAAGTGTTCTGTAGCATAGTATACTGCATGCACATATTCTTGATGTTTTCAGATGTAGAGAATGTGCACCATGCGTCGAACTCATGTATGGTCTTTCTTTGTGTTGTTATTGTTGTTGTTGCACTTAACGATACAATTCACTTGTCAAACACTCCAACTCCCCAACAAAACTGGTGCCAGCAGGAGGGTCCTATTAATTTACAGGCTATTGTAACGGGTTCTCGCTTAGGGCTTAACCAGACGTCTTCCGCGAACTATGCGCAGAGGAAGAACGACAGCATAATGAGAACACACACACAGCTTGGTGTAGCCTAACACAGGTGGCACTTGGACATGCTGGTATTTGCTTCACGCTAGCTGCTTCATGCTAAAATCACTCGGTTGGCAGGATCACTTTCGCATGCGTTCGGCGTTTGGCTTAGTATGCACACGCACACGCACACACACGCACATACACATACACACAGTGGAGCATCTATGTGTTTCGAAAAGCATTGAAGAAATGCAGTGAGTTTAGTCATTTAACGATTACGAATGAATCAAGTTTCGAGAGCATGTTTACTATTGTTGCCAAAGTGCTACTGTCAATAATTCATGCTTGCCATGATGCAGAGTGCACTAGTTCGGATCAAGAAACATGAAGGAAGTGGCCCGTGCATCCATTCCGTGCGTCCATTTTCTTTCCTTAATATAAGAACAAGATATTTCTGGCATTATGGGCTGCGTTGATGTCCTGAAGCATGTGCGTGTAATGTTTTACATGCACATTACAAGGCACGAATTGGGTGAACTTAAATGTCTGGTGTACTGCAAGCTACCGCTACATGTACAGAAAGTGCTCACTTCAGGGCTCACATAAGCTATGTAGATGTATGAACGAAATAATTTTTTTATGTGGTTCATTACACGATCTACAAAGGCCGCGCAGAAGCTCGCAGGTAACATTCGATGTACGGTACCTGCTATATCTCGCAAGGAATGTCCTCATTGGAAACACACGGGAACAATCATGGAAACATGGTAGACGTCATCGGGTGCTGAATAGTTAAAAGACAGAGTCGTCTAATTACCTCCTCTAACGAAAAATAAAAACAAAAGATGTAGAAGCCCGAGTGTTTTGTAATCATTCGCTGAACTTCAACAAATATAAACGCGGGAGTGCTTTACGCGTCGGGAATGTTTTGAAGCACTCACACGGAATTGAATGTGATACAGGTGCAAATTACTGTAATCTCGTTTATCGCGCATCTTACTCCCACACAACGTGTCCGGTCTACGGGAACACGCAGCGCGGCTCCTGGGCCGGGGGGCTCTGCGCAGAGAAGCGCTTTCGTGCGAAGGGACCAACAATATAGCTTCATTGTGGAAGCATTTCCAAGAACTTTCTTTTGTCAGGCGTCGCATTATGATGCAGAAAGGGCGCAAGCGTCAGCGCAATGGCAAGAGCCTCGCAGGGTTGAAAGCGAGCAAAGAAGAGAATGTGCTCCACGTGGCAACAGCGTGGCCGAACTGGCGTTAACACGGCCGCCGACGCGCCATTCGACGGCTCCCTTGAAAAGCATCGCGCTTAATTACAACGCCCTGTCGACGCTTATCGATCGTTTGGCGGCTTGGACTGATGCGGTTCGTTTATGCCACCAACCTATACGCAGCTCAGTAGCCATGGTTTGCTTCCCCTGTCCCTGTGTTTCGGGTTCAGCCCTTTCGCCCGTCTGCCTACTCCCCTCCCCCCCCCCCCTTCCTTCTTACCAGACGTTATCACCCCGAACGCTGGTCAAACTTGCGCAATCATCTTCCGCCTTTCAAGCTTCCATGCGTGTTCTGAGCCGTAATTACCGCGTGTTGCACGAGAACTCGCTGGTGTGAAAGAACGGGATATTAATCATTGCGCGGCAGAGCTTTGGCAGCACGCTGGCGTAAATCAGGCGCTCTCTAGTGCTTGATGCAGCATTGTGTATCTGCAAAATGGTAACTACTACTCTCTCGCTAACACAATGACGCGCCAGCTGTAAGTTGGTGTATGAGTTCACTGTGTGGAAGTTAAATGACGCATTGCTGCTATAAGCCTTTGTTTTCTGCATGCTCTCCAGTTTATGAATGTGAATGCACTGCAAAGTGTTTCTTTCTCTGCAATTAACAAATTGCTTTTCTCGTATTCGTGGCTCGCATGCGAAGAATAGAAGACTGGTCTACTCTACAGAGGTTAGTTGATGGCGGCACTGAACTTTGAAAGGTAGCGTAAAAGTATTGTAGAAATTCACCCTTTCATCCTGCATCACATCTTTTCTCCAAATTGAGAAAGATAATGAGGGCTCTTGTTCAGCAATATATTTAAGGCATCAGCCCCTAACTTGATGCCCGGCTACTGTTTTGTTGATTGAAAAGAAAATGCCGCTCTCTGTGTCTTCCCTATTGAGCCAAATTTCTTTGTGTGCGCTCGTAGTGTGCCATGGCGACCACTTCAAATTGCGCACGCCTTAACCTATATTCCTGTACTTTTTACTCCGTAATTTTTGTGTATTTAGAAACTACAGCGGAGAAAACTTAGTGAGTGAAAAAGAAAAGAAAGAACGGAAGTAATAAAAAGATCTGCCAGAGTACACGTCCAATCGGCTAAACATGGTAAAGGAACTGGAACGTCAAAGAAAAGGAACAAGGAAATAAAGCTAAACTATGGGCACCAAACGATCACCTCAGGAGAACATGCGTTTCAGGGCAGCTTCCTCACATCTTGGTTTCAGGACCAAGATGTGAGGAAGCTGCCACACTCAGAATACAGCGGCGCGAATAGAGTGTAGGATGCGAAGCGCCCGAGCCACTAAGTATTGCGACATTATTAAATTTTCTTCTTCCTTCTTCTTTTCTTTAGTTTTTCCCTCAGCTGTGCATTCACAACGGGGAGCATCCCTTCACCCCTATTTTTCTCCACTGCCCCTCATAGCTTTCTGCAATCTTGGATACAGAGGTAGTAGTCTACTCCTAGCATGAAGCAGATCTGTCTCCATTATCGTCGACTACTGTCAACTGTTTGTCTTCTTTTTTCAGTATTTCAGCTTATCCCGTCTTTTACCCGTGTTCTTCGCGCAGGAGGGAGGATGAAACACGGTAACCGAAAAAGAAGTTATCAGAAGTCACCGTCAAAAAAAATGTGTGTGTGTGTGTGTGTGAGAGAGAGATATATATAAAAATAAGAAAATAAAAGTTGAACAAACAAACAATGACTGAGACAAGTACGGAGAAAAGGGAGAGGAGGCGACAATGATGGAACGCAGAAGCGATTGATGCAAATCTTCCTGCCCTGGAAAACGTTGCCGCTGGAACGGAGCCAAAAGGAGATCCCCGGCCATCTTCCCAGAAGGCCCCGGTTGGTCGCCGCCGGCCAGCTTTCTCGTAATGGCTGCGCCCCGTGGCTCGAACACCGGGTTATCACCCGCTCTGCCTTGCCACCCAGCGCTTCCCTTTCCTTTCCTTTCTTCTTCATTCCCTAGCCGCCCATCCACACAGCCTCCCTGCTTTCCGTCTAGTCCCGTCTGGGGACAAAGTATAACGACAGTTCGCCACCAGATACATTCGACGAAAATCTCCAACCACATTCAAGGGAAGGATGCCTGAACTTCCGCGAAAACTACGCTGTCTCCCCACGTCAACCCTTTAGGAGCCTCGCATTGCAGCGCCACGGGTGGCTCCCCAGGTGAACGACCCGGCGCCGTTCGGTAATATCGATTCGGAGGTAAAACATACAGCTACTAATCAAACCGTTAACGTTAGGTCGATCACGTCGAACCTTATTGGAGAGCGAGAAAAGATCACAGCAGGCAAGTGGGGAGAAAGAGGAGTAAGATAGGGGCCCACAATGCTCACGTGAATGCATGTGCCCGCAGTTTCCATCATCATCATCATCAGCAGCAGCAGCAGCTCTGGTCGATTGCGCAGCCGTTCAGCATTGCAAATGTTGTGTATACGTACGGCATAGCAAGCAGCAGGCGGCTTGACGGCAACGTCCACTGAGGCCGGGCGGAGTCGACAACGTACCGGTGCACCAGCACAAGCGAGATGACAAACAATCCCTGACGTTTCTGACTTTGTTCCTCGGCCTGGCTGTGGACGCGAGCGCGATGCCGTCTCTTCTACGGCGCCGCCAACGCAGCTCTCTATAATCGAGTTGTGTCGTGGCGCTGCGCATTTGACATGTATCGCTCGGAGCGTTTGGGTAAAGCGAGGGTAAAAAGAAAAAGAAAGTTGCGGGTACATCTGGCGTTCCGTCGAAAGATCTCGTAGAAAAAGAAAACACTTTAATGTACTGTCGCGCTAGAAAAAGAAGAAAGATATTACGCAAAACAGCGTCGCTTGAAAAGTATTGGGCCAAATATTCGGGGGCAGGCATGCGAATTTCGCAGGAGCCAGTGCCGCCGCCATCATGTCTGTAGGTTTGCGTAGGAAACGTGTGACGCCTGCCACGAACCACTCAATACTCCCGCGCCACGCTATCGATCGATTTATTCTTTTCGGGGAAGAGAAACGAAAAAGCAAGAGGGGTTGTTGAAAGTCCTTGCAAAATTTCTGGCGTGAGTCCGATCGAGAAGGAGACGTTCCTGTAGTCCACAGTGTGTCATACTTGCACACCATCTCTATGCAGAGAAGGCAAGCGCAAAGCGACTAGCTCTTTCTGAGACTACGAGCACCTGCTGCAGGCGTCATCCTTGTAGTTGCTGAGAACTTAAAGCAGATAGGTTCAAGGGTTGTTTCTCGGTGTGCGCAACTTTGGGCGTCACGCATTTATATTTCGTGGAAGGAGACATGCTCCGTGAACGGGCCTGAATATTTCAGAAGATTTAGCTCAGTCTGTCCCCACTGAAACGCACGTTTGAAATGCTGTCGCTACACGACCACCGAACCAACTTCTGAGAAAGGTGTGGCATATTAAAGGGGGAAAGAAAGAGGGAATAAAATTTCATTTACTTATCGTCGCAAAAAATTTTTGGAGCCACAAAACTTGTACGCATTTCGCAAAATACAATATTTTCGACGAGATTTAACGGCCAATGTACAGCTGAATGATGCCTCATAAATTCACACATACTGCACAATTCACACACAATTCACACAGTGCATATCTGTAAAGCGTTGTTCATATCATTTAAAGCATGAAAACCAGTAAATATTGGTCTCGTCTATATATGCCGTGCCCTGACCCTTCAAGATATACTAATAAGTAAAGAAAGCTAAATAATTGAATGAAAAAAAGAAGCAACCATCTTACACCGCAGTTCACACATGATGCAACCTGCACACATGAATATGCTATCTGCGCATTCATGAAATTTTCGAAATTTACATTTCAGAAAACCCCACGTGATTGAAAGCCTCATGTGGTGTGTTGGTTTTGACAGCTGTAAGTGCAGAGTAGAGTAAATATTACGAAACTATAAAAACTGCCCTTGTCTCAATGTCACAAAAAATTAAAATGCCTTGGTTACTGCATCTTAAGTTCAACGATTTTTGACAGTTCTAATGACATATTCACGGGCAAATCAACGCTCTGCACCCGTTAATCCGCAGCATATCACATTTCTTCAGATGCAATAAATGTCCTGCAAGTCCTCCTCCTCTACCCCCCTCCCCCCCCGGTTTTGTACTTGCATATTATAAGAACATTTCTTCGTTTCACCAATGCTTTAATGGGTAAATGGCAGCTCGTCTCAAGTTAACGCTACCTCTCGAATGAGAAATTTTGTACACGAAAGTATGAAAACACAATAATTGAGCCGCAGGAAAGTAGTCCCTATGACCAAATGGAGTCGTATACTTGAAATTTTCGGTTTATGAAGCGCCGTGTAAGGCGACTGGAAAGCTGCATTACCTTTCGCAATACTACCAAAGACAGGTAAGCGCACGAACTGTTACCAATCATGTAGGCAATGCACCAGACCGTCCTTGAGCAACAAACGAGTCTTCCGAAATAGGCCTGGGTTACGGACGAGTTCGAATAACGATTTATTTTGAGATAAAAGCAGGGAGGTAGGCTCCGTGAAACAAGCTAACTCAGCATTAGGGTGAGGGAAGGGTGGACAAACGGACCCTAGGAAAGGGACGAATGCTGATGGCGCTCGATGATGAACAAGTTCACGCGCGCTGGTGACATATGGCTGCCTTTTCGAATAGAGCCGCTCATCTTGAAATCAATATTGATTGATTGACTGACTGACTGACTGCTGCATTAATTGATTATTTAATTACTGGATTAGCGATTTAGTTTGTTCTATATTTGATTGATTGATTGATTGATTGATTGATTGATTGATTGATTGATTGATTGATTGATTGATTGATTGATTGATTGATTGATTGATTGATTGATTGATTGATTGATTGATTGATTGATTGATCTTGACCGCTATTCTGTAAAAGTTTCAGAGCTGCTCCCATCATTGCTGCGAACTAAATCCGGGGCTCGTATTGTTGCTCCAACTCACAATCACTAGAGACCCGCGGAAGCCTGGCACATCGACTGAGGCTTCCTGCGGCATTTACTTGACTTTACGTGCTCATTGACTAGACGTTCGAAAAACTAAATATGACGTGAGTGCACTTTGGTGGCCACAGTAGAGCTTGCACAACCTGTTTGTTTCTTACGAGTGGCAGCGACATTTGTTGTGCAAAGCGTTAGCATGGTTTTACTGGGACCCCCTGTCAAATTATACTAACCTGTTACCGCAGGTAATATGGTGGCTGGTATGGTACCGTGGTAACTATGATATATCCGCCTACCATCCTGATAGGACGGATATAAAAAGCGCGCTACTTCAAACGCGAATTGTATTGTGCGACTGGTGACAACTTCTCTATATGTGACAAGCGCCAAGGTACCTCTTCTTGCTCTTGCCGAAATGGCAATGGTAAGTAGACAAGATTCTTAGTTCCCACTCAGCGATAAACAGAGCAACTGGGTACTTTCTTGTATCTATAGCAGGTTTACCACATAAGAACTGGTGTTTCAAATGAAGCCAGGTTTATTTTCTCCTTGAAACACAAGGGAAGGGCAATTGCCTTCCTATTTGCTTTCAGTTTTAGCATCCCGAGGGGAAAAGCGAGTGTATGAGAGGCCAATTTTCTAGTGTGTCTTCAGTATCTGCCTCGGGGCATATACTTTCGAAGAGGAAAAAATAAAGAAACAAAATTTGGTGGTCTCATTTTAACACTTGTCGCCGCGTTTTTCGGCCGAGTGTCATATCTAGGCCCAGGAATGGCACATTGAGCCTACGGCGAAGTAGCCGACCTTTTCTCCAATCAGGAAGAGACACGGTACACAGTTGCTTCCTTTCTATGAGTTCTGTTTTTCACTGTACGCTGCCTCAGGGACTGCGGTCTGTTTGGTTGCACTCGGAAAGCCTAATGGTCAATGCCGTAATCCGGCGAATCCAATCGAACTGCGTAGCCCGGAGAAAAGGCGAAGGAAAAGATCAGGTTCAGTGGACCCGCTAAGAGCCTTAAAGGCTTAAGAGACACCGAGGTTCACGCACGACATGCGTGTGCGTAATGGCAAAAAGAAAAAAAAATACCACGCATGTAAAACTGAAACGAAAGCAGCCAAACGAGCAATGTGGCACGTTCCACCATTCTTTGTCGCACCGCCTTCACTGTCTGCACTACGCCTATACTTTATACGGAGAAAATTAGCTTCGTTTCGGGTCTCTGTCAGCTCCATCCCTCTTGTAATTGCTCTTTCTTTTCTTTCTTTTTTTCTCTTTCCGCATTTCGTTTTCCTGTGTGTCCCTGGGCTGCGCGGTAGAGATGCTCAATCTTGATCTGACAAGAAATAGAAATCAAGGGTTGGTCTCTGGAAAAAGGAATACGAAAGAAACGAGGGTAATTGGGCCCAGACACGCAAGTAATGTGGTAACGAAACTTTCTTATCTCTAATGAAGTCACTTCAGTTCTTAAAGCCAGAGACTCACAAACGAGGAGCTATTGAGAGTTTCGAAACAGAATGCTATCTAATGTGGAAGTATATATCAGTGAGTCTCGCACAAAACGGTGCTATTGGTGTCTTCTGCAGCCCCCCCCCCCCCTTCCGCAGTTCTCTATTATGTATGAGACCGGCAATGCGTTCCAAATGATCAGTTGTTCCTTATAAAGATACGTACATTTTGTCCAGGGTTTCCCAGCAGACGTCCAAGTATTGAATGCATACATTGAAAATGAACGCGAGTGACTGCGGGTTCTACACATCTCGAGGAAAATTGTTTCATCTTACCAGTTGTATTTACCTACACTTCCGACGTATCCTTTACTTCGATTACATTTAATGCCCTTTCTCCTTCCATACTCTATAGCTGGGTGCCTCGGCCTGCTCACCATACATATTTACGAGCTAAATAAATAGACCAAGTTTACGGCACACGTAAAGGCCAGATTCGTAGGCTGAAGCGCTATCTGCACTAGGAATAAACTTACACTAATGAAAGTATAACCTGGAAAAAAGAAGGATGAACACATGGCGCTGACTTCCAACTGGTTTTACTCTTACTCTTTCAGAAGAGAAGCATTTATACTGGAACGTGCGAACATTCGGAACTTTCGGTTGACTAATCGAACATTGCCCTATTCGATTCATTCTTCGAATCGAATATTTGATATTTGAATATACGAATGCTCCTTTAATAGCCTTCGAATGTTTAAAATGGCCAACTGTGAGCGATCAATCATTATATTAGAGCAAATGCACTACAAATTTATTCCCGGAGGCCATAGCAGACCTGGAACACGAAATTGTGAAAACGTGCCTGTACCGTCCATTGGGTGCACGTTAAAGAACCCCAGGTAGTTAAGCCTAATCCGGAGTCCCTCACTACGCCGTGCCTCATTATAAAATCGTGGTTATGGTTCGTGAAACCCAAGAGTGCAATTTAAGTTATAAAACACGAAGTCTTACGTAGTGCGACAAGCTGTGTGTCGTTCAGGAAGCCAGACTTTTCCCACTAAACTGCCATCATACGCACTGGCCAAGGAGTCTCGGCTGTGCAAATAAACTGCTCATTTCCTAATTCGTTGTTTCTGCTTTAAATCGACAAGGCTATAGTCTTTACAGTAGGATGACCGAAGCATAGTAAAGTTGTGAATGTACTTTGATGTGAATGTCGTTTTATAGTAATGGGGAAAACAGCTGTTCATTATTGAAAGAAAAGTATTCGATATACGATTGACTTTTTGCGCTATTTGTTCCGTACACAGTTCAATGTAAAAAAAAAAATTACTACTCACACAACCCTGCTATTATATTAATTACAACTACACATGCACACAAAAAAGAGTAATAAATAAAAGGCAAGACCAATAGCAACAATATATGCACGACAGACCCAAAAAGACAAAATGGAAAAAGTATGAGCAACGTGACCACTATACTTATGCCTATGTTATAGAGCTCCCACGTTCCAAGGTCAGAAAGCTTTAAAAAATTCAGGGTGTTTAGCCCTTTTTTTTCTTTTCTCCAAGTTCTACCTTCATGCTGTTAATGTTAATGATGTCAAACCACCTAATGGGAACCTGCACCTCGCTGTAAATTTAAGAGGGTTTAAGTCACATGCTCCTTAGTATAACGTTACAATGTGTGCACTGGGTCTACTTGGCTTAACTCCATAGTTATTTGTAAATTGCGTTGGAAATTGCGTAAGCAGTCGTTTAGGGATCATCGAGAAGCCAATAAGTTAGGTTTGCACGAAGAGGTGCTCCTTAGATGGAACAAATACCGATAGAAAAAAAAGGATGGCGAGTAAGCTCGTGCAAGAGAAAATTACATAAGTAAACATGGGGTGCATAACATTTGCGACAGAGACAGAGGCGCACCAAGAAGATTCATGAACCACGTAAGAGCACTTGGAATCGCAACTAAACATTCGCAGATGGCCATTAGGCATGAAAACTGTAACATCTTCGAAGGAGACGATACACTGCGGTATATCCCAGACATTATTAGGGCTAACTTCGGCACAAAAGAAAGCATTGTTGAGACTTAAACAGATTCAACATCAACAAATAGATCAAAATTTGCCATAGAAATCTGTTACTGAAAAAAACCAAAAGAAAATATCCCTAATAACACCACGGCTGGACGCAATGAAATCCCAATACAGCTAATCAAAAACGTCAGCATAAAGAGCAGGACACCGCTCACTAATCAGTGAACAAGTGATTAAAACGAAGAAAATTCCAATTGGGCGACGTACAAACAAGATGAATCTCATCTACAAATGCAAATGTGATAGGACGAGCTCGTACAGGAAAGTTACAGTAACGTCGGTGCTATATTGAAAGACAATGCAAGCCATAAAGTTAGACCTGTCGAAACGGGCGGAAACAAATGATGTAGTGGGGTAACTACATAATGGGTTCAGGCCAGGCACAAAATAGAGGATAATATTTTTTTCTTCTAATTCAGTGAATTGACACATCAGTAGCTCGGAAGAGACCTTCTTAGAAGAGACCTTACATTAAGGGAGCCTGCGACAACGTGGACAGGGAGTTGTTATGGGCTATTCTAAAGCACGAAGGCATAGATGACGATTTCTTGGAGCTGCTGAGGGAGATATATAGAGACAACCAAGAAAACAGAAAGCATTGTATAGGAAGGTCGAAATTGTAATGAAGTGGTGGAAATTCACCGAGGACTGAAGCAAGGATGCACTCTCTCTCTCCATTGTTGTTCACTCTTTATGTTAAGGGCACAGGGAGACAACTGGAAAACAGTCAATTAAGATTTGATTTTTTATACACGCGTAATGGACAAATGGTGCAACAGAGTGTTCCCGCACTGATGTATACTGACGACATAGTGCTACTAGTGGACAATGCAAGAAATTTGCAGAAACTGGCCAATATGTGTGGCAATGCACGACAAATCTAGGCCTTAAATTTAGCACAGAGAAATCGAGAATTTTGATCTTAACAAAGACAGGAACAACTACGTGCTTTAGATTCAGCAGCAAGTCATACCTATAATAAAGCAATAAAAACACCTTGGCGTATATATAAACGAAGGAAAGACTTACTCAAGCACCCACCAAAGTAATGTGCAAGGGGACATGGGTTGGGCCTCGTTTGATGTCAGAGAAGCGCCGAGCAAAATTAGTTTTGAAGGAACACGCGGGAACATGGATCAAAATAAATGAGCGGTTAAAGTGAACAAGTAACTGTATACCTAAAATCATGGATACAGAAAGGAGGAAGATGTCAAGAAAGTTGGAAACCATGTACAAGGTAATTGAAAGTGTAGATAGGCAACCAGGAGTAACCAGAAAGAAAGTGAGAAAGACAGAGACAGTGAATTGGATGCAAAGAATAGAAACGAAAAAGACCACGAGTGTTTACAAAGATGAGCGAAAAGGAATCAGGAGGGAAATGTATACAATTGCACGAAGAGAAATGTCTTGCTATTTGAGGCTCGAGCTGGTTGCCTGAGGACAAAAAACTACCGGAACAAATATTCGGAATTAAATGAGGCATGTGTATGCTGCAGCAAAAATCCGGAGACTACTTAGTACATATTAATGGATTGCGAAGGAATTGACCAGGCGAGACCAGTACGTAACCTACAACTTCGAAAAGCGCTTGGATTTAATGTAGACGGAAGTATCAACCGGTTGGCAGACGAGATAAGCGGTAGACCTTTTTAGTATTGGGGGAAGAAAGGCAGGGAAGAGACTGATACGACCGAATCCATTACAGGCATAGGCAGCGGTACAAGGTAGATTGAGAGAAAGATAGAATCAACTTTTATCGATGCCAACACTCAAGGAAGCGGACGCAGCCTCCCCCTGCTTAGCAGACAGCCGAGATCATCTGGGTCTCAGCGGCTGTCTCAGGTATCTGGATGGCTCAGACATGATCTCGCTTGTCTTATGTGAGCAGCAGGGTCTTCCGCTGCTACCAGTTTTGGATTTTGCGGCCCCGAAAGGAGCCGCCTTCGAGCATACCCATAGAATATGTAGCTGATCCGCCCTACCCTTACATAATTTACATTGACCATCGTATTGCTCTAGATAGAATCTCCTGCAGGCCACCGGCAAGATAGATAAGGTAGGTAAGGAAGCGAGAGAAGATTGAAGAGATGTATACAAGAATGCTAGAAGGAAAAGCATTGATAGCATGCCTGGCTAACTCAATAAGGCTAGGTGACGATTCGCCTCCACCACATCTCAGAGGCCGTGCCAATGAATCATCATCATCATCATAGGTAGAAGTACAAGGTAAACAGAGAAGGTTTGAGGAAGAAAAATAATATTAAGGAGAGGCACGATAAAGTTCCTTGCCTGTCTGTCTGTTAAGGAGATGCATACAAAAACACTAGAACAAAAAAAACATGTACACTATACCTCATTAATGAAGCTGGCTAGGTGACTTTGACTGGGTGACTAGGTGACTAAGTGGCTAGATGACTAGGTGATTAGGCCCCGTTTCAAAAACGATGGCAAATCCTCCTCCTCCTCCTCCTCCTCCTCCTCCTCCTCCTCCTCCTCCTCCTCCTCATCATCATCATCATCATCATCATCATCATCATCATCGTATCGTTGCACTTGTCAGGCGATGTGGGATGCGCGCCCCGTAGCGTCGATGCATCCACACTTTCAATTGGAGCCGTATTATATTACATCAGGTGGCACGCCATGCCGCAGTTGCGCAGGTAGCGGTACAAAGGAGATAGAGAAGTCTTGAGGAAGAAAGAGAAGATTAAGGAGTGGTATAAGAAAATGAATGAAGAATGGAATGAAAAACATGTATAGCATACCTGAATAGATCAAGCAGGCTAGGTGACTGTTTGTCACCACCCCGTTTCAAAAGGGGAGCCAATAAATCATTAGTATCATCATTAACGTCATATCGAGCGGCTTGTCCCAACTTGACATGGGCGCCGCGTAGCGTCGATACGTGCAAGTTTTGCATTGCAGTTGCGTTGTATTCAACTAAGTTTTCCGACATGCAGCAATTGCATGTAGTAGTTGCGTGACGCAGTTGTATGCTGCATGTAGCTGTACCTGGTCAACTCAAGCAGACTAGGTGACTTTGTCAACGCCTCGTTCCACAGTGAATGCAAATAACTGATCATCATCATCATCATCATCATCATCATCATCATCATCATCATCATCAACAGCATCCTATCGTACCACAGGTCAAGGGATTTCGGTAGACGTTTTGGCACTTCATCGCTAGGTGCGAACCATCTAGTCTGTGCAGCCGAAAATGGACCACCTATGGAGGCGCTCGTCCAGGTTACGCTGTGAGTGCGCGGCGTGTGCTGCGCAGGCCTGTGACTTCTTTAGTCTGCGCCACACTTTCACGTCTGTCGTTGCGCTTAAAATACCGCTTAAAAAAAGTGTTTTTTCATTGAAACACATGCGTTTTAGTAGTGGTGTCATACTTTAAGTGTAAAAGCTAACGGGACAAACCCCATGCATACGGCATTTTAACTACTCACAGGTATAGGAACGCTTGCGATGGTCAACCGTGCCTACAACGAGAAGTGTAAATGACTATTTGATTAGAGCACCAATCTAGGCTACTGCGGAGATAATTCGCGTGAAATTTCTCTTTAGGCCTTCCTCGATAGTAAACACCTATTTCAGTTACGAAAGACATGGTGCGCTTTTGATAGTAGTCTCAAGGTATCAAAAATATTGCAGTACTGAGCTTCAGAAGGAAAACAGCTGAACGCGGATTCTGCGTATGATAGGTATCTGTTGGGGGCGCGGTAAATCAGGTGTCCACGCACAGTCAAGTATAGTTGAGGCTTGTGAGGGAGCCGCTTATAGCAGTAACACTAAAATGTTTTTCCTTTATAGAAGCAGACTCAGCACGAGTCGATCTTTAATGATGCTAAAAAAAATTCAGAGCGCAGTTAAAGAACAACGAAATGAAGAAAGCAAGCAAGTAAACTCAAGGAGTGTGCGGTATAAAACGAAGAAAGAAAACGTAGCTTCCAGTGATTGTCATGATTTTTACTGGCTGCGGAGTGCGAATGATATAAATTTGGTCTAAATGTTTTCCGGAGGATCTTTGTTTTTTATTTACCGCTCTATCGGCGATGGAAGCCTGGTGATATTACTTCCGTTTCGAATGTTTCACAGGGGCTTGCATCGAAATGGCAGTTCCACCAGTTAACTTGTTTTGCAGTGACAACAAAAGTTCTTCGCATCGTAAAATAAAAAAATAAAAAAACGGGAAAGAAATTGCCGCGAGGCTTTCAGAATTACTTGACTTCCCAGAACGCCATCTTTCATCGTGAGGAGAAGTAAATAAACGAGATACAATAAACTGCTGCGGTCACTTGGTGTAAAAACGAAGGCAAGAAGAGGAAATCTAGAAGTGAAGCCAATGGTCTTCAGCAGAAACTGTCACAGGTGAGTGGGAAACAAAATTTCAAGCTAGAATAAAAGCGGACCGGCAATAGAAAAACGTCTCAACCGGTACGCTCTGGACACTAAGAAAAATTTTGTCTGAGACAAGGCCGCATGAATGGATGGCTTTATCAAAACGCGACGTTGCTCTCAATCTGATAAACATTCAACTATACAAACAAGCCAGTTTGCAGAATGGTGTATTCGATGCATGATTTGCAAACGCAGCAGAGTAAAACATCTTTTCTGCTTGTTCGCTTTCAGTTGTGATCGGGAGAGAAGAAAATTTCTCGAGCCTGCGACAGCCGTGACAAGTTGGTTTAGTGGAAGGCTGAAATAAATGGTTCTTCGTCTGGCGCTCAAAAAAAAAATATACCTTGTGACCGGTTTTATAGGTAGTGTGTGTCGCCTCGGGCTGAAAGAGCAGTCGCGGTCATTTTCTCAGAACACGGCGATTCTGAACGCGCTACAGGTACTGCGCGAAAAAGTTACAGGCAGTACAACGAACGTTCAACGCACTCTACTCGACCAACGTCTGTCACACCAGTGCACTTGTGATCTACGCCGCGATTAGACGTAATTTGCTGACGCTTTGAGGCGGTGTTTTCAGGCGGCTGTCAGCAAGTACGAGCGAAGATTTACTTACAAAAGCAAGTTATATTTATTGCACGTGTGTTCCCTGCGTATGCCTTCATATGTCAACGTGTACCTTCATGTGTATGCTTTCTTGCCCGCAACCTTTTTTTGGGTAGAGGAAGCTAGCCTTCTGAAGCTATGGGCTGGGATAGTTGTGACACCTTCAGTCACCTGGGCAAGTGACAACCCTGAAACGCGTCCCAAAAGCCCGGCTGCTGCATACGGCGGGTATTCATCGCCTTTTTTTGTGGCTGTGCCATAGTACTTCGTATATCAAGTGCCAAGATGGTCAGGGAAGCAAAAGTAAAACCAAGTAAAGTCAACCAAAGGCAATTGTTAGACGTCCTTACCCGTTGGCTAACGGACAACAAGGGCGCGAACAATTTTATTCGGTACCTGCATCACACGGTGCTGCGAGCGTTTATTCGATACTCTTTTGCTCACATTTCACCACGTGTGCCTTGCAACAAATTTTCAGAAAAAAAAATGGCAGCACATGCATTCTTTAAGACGATTGACGACGTTAATGCGATTAACTATCTGTCTCATGACGGGTGTGTAATTGCGTGGTGATGTGTTTTACAGGTTATGGCGAATATTATAGAGAGCGGCACATTCATTCTTTCTTGCACACTGCCTCGTTTACGTGCGTGCTCTTGCACATAAGTTAGTTACGTACATATCAATGGACGAATTATGTAATTAATTGTAGTTTATTTGTTTAGTTAACCGTAAGTTAACTTACATTTGTAGGTTTGTTCTCTCTTGCTGACGGTGCCGTTGACGTGCGTGCTTTGGCTCATAAATCTAGAACGCACATGGCAAATAACGACCGTTACATCCGATATTTGGGTGCAAACCTTTGAGCTTATTATAGGGCTGTTCAAATACTAAAATTTCCGGGTAGAATCTATTACAAAATTCTCAGAATAATTTTCATCAAATATCGGATATTTTCTTGTTTCAAACAAACTCAATTATTATCATTACGTGCAGCCTGTCTGGGTAAGAAGGAGACCTTATTTACATGAATTTATATTCATGTAATGCCGTTGGCAACTGAACGATTGTTCAGCTGATGAGCTTATAAATGCTAAACTACTATTACAAGTTATCTGGTCCACCATGAAAATGACCGTTATAAAACAAGAGGCACGTCACCATATGGAGTTAGAATGTTGTCTTCGTTGAATGAGAGGATTGGGATTCTACAGCACCAGACATTGTTTTAAGTGTTTGCAAGAGGGAGAGAGAGAGACAGATAGCGATTCGGTGAGAAAGAGTAAATAATCAATTGCGTGGATTAAATTGAGACAAACGCATTCGTACATAAGCTGCCTAGATAGCTATTCAAATGGAATAACTAAAAATTATTGAGCCATATTTATTATCGTAGATATTCCCATAGTTATTGAGCTATAGTCATTCCGGAAAGCGGTGCCTCTGCTAAACAACCGCGATTCTCCCGTGATAAAATTATTCGGAATCGGCCTTACCTGCACCGATATCGCGCCCTCAGTTTTCAATAAGTATTACTACACCTTATATTTTAACAGAAACGACAATCCGACAACTTCAAGTAGAAATTTCTCGAAATTAATACGAATAAGACGATCTGTGGAATTCGTATACATGGTTTGGAACATTCACACACCCTTAGTATTTTACTATCGTTTTCTTGTGTGATGACATAAAATTCACTTCAGGCAAGATGCCACAAACCAGTGCAAACAGTGAATAAAACTTGCTGCGGCATGCAAAATTTTGCGAGTTCACCATCTCTGAGAAATATGCGATACACAACACGACTCAAAACACTTCCCAAACCGTTGCGAACATTAACTACAAGTTGCGCAAGTACAAACTACAATTGTTAAGTCCTCTTGGTGGCACTCATATGCAAATCACTTCCTTTGTTTCTTGTTTATTATTTTTGTACTCTAAAGCGGAAAGAAATAGCCTTCACAACTGTAAAGCAGTTAAGTCCCCCTTTTCGTTTGATTGGAAGAGTACACATTGATTTTTCGCTGTAGTTAAAGGGGGCGCTTTCAGTGATGTTTCTTAGCGTGTCAGTGGATAGACTATGCGAACTTGTGCTAAAGCTTACTGGAGACATGTTTTTATGTTTGTAGTTTTGTTCTTTTTCTATTCATGATGACCTTTCTTGTATATATATCTGACACTTCAAATAAACAAATAAATAAATAAATAGACAAATAAATCTGCAATGCGAATCGTGAAACGAAGCAGCATTGAATGGAGAGACCGCAGAAGAGATGCCTGTGTACCTATAAGAAGATACAAAAAAAAAACGCGGCTGGCTAGGTATTCTGTAATGAAGAATATGTGTATTCATAAGGAGTAAAGAAACTAGGGAAGGTGATCGTGTATGTGTACTTACACTGGACGCGTAAACGTAATGACGTCGGTTTCCCGCCTGCGCCTAATAGACTACCGGCGACAAACGTTGCAGCCGTCGACCACAATGGGATGAACCATGCCTCCTTCCTCTCCAACTAATGACCGGAAAACAGTACTTTCTTGTTTTGGCGATGGCATCGCTAACTTACGAGAAGCTTGAGACAGCGCCTCCATAATAACCATAGAAGAAGTTACAAGATTTTTGGCCTCCGTTATCATTCCGGAAATGGACTATTTTCTTTGCTTTTTCTCAGCGCTATTTTACGGCCCTTGCGGTATCTGTACTTTATCAGCTCTACTAGTACATCATCAGAAGAGCGCCTCGCTGCATACGCAGTCTAACTTGCGTGCGTGTTTATTTGGCGATTTAAATTAATCCGTAGCATTCTGTTATTGCCTATCTATCTCGCCATGTTTGCGTGGCAGTGCTTTGAAATACTGGCGTTTCTTTTTCGATAGCAGACTGGAATTTTTTTTTGCTAGCGAGCTGAAGGTGCCAAGCTGATAGGCTTGATAAATGAGTGCTTTATGCAGTGCTCTCGCTTGGCTGCAAGCATCTTTTTTTTTTCCTTTTTATCTCCTTCAGCTCGGTGCCCGTATCAGTGCTTTAGCCGACATGATCCAGTTTGTTTCGCATACGAACTGGCTAAACAAGTACTTCATGTCTGAGAGGCGGAGTTTTGAAATACGCTTCCTAAACTCGCTGCATAAACATTGAAGCCGCGTAGGACGTCTCGCTACGCCACCCATTTTGATCGAAATCGCCTGAAACAAATAGCTGCCTCGCTTTCGCAGGCAGCACTGATATGAAACTGAATGAAACATAGCCTTGCAACTACGGTTCTGTTTTGTTATACATGCGTTACCGTGGAGAGGTTCAAGTATACAGAGTACCTCGGCTGCTCTATTTCTCTATGTATATAAAAGCAAAAACGATTATGCAAAATCTGCAGCTATACGTCCCTTCATAGTTGTGCCTGTACGGTTTTGTAGTTTCTAATCATGCTTCCAAAATCTAACTCAATTTTTTAAGCATGGCTCTCCACTTCGCGTGGAGGAGGAGGAGGAGGAGGAGGAGGAGGAGGAAAAACTTTATTCTGGTCCTGTACATGGTGTTGCCACCTGCCTGGCTAGTTCCATGTTGGGACGGGGAGGTCAAGCTTCCTAGCCCTATCACGGGCGTGCTGGACAGCCAGGACTTGAGGGATATGATCAGGTGATCTGATCATTCCTAAAAACCGATTCCGGGAAATGCCAGGGCCGAGCGACCCACACTCCCAGAGCATATGTTCAAGCGTGCATATCTCCTGTTTGCATGCTTTGCATATAATATTCATGTCAGCAATGTCATACCATTTCTTTATTTGTGCAGGTGAATAATAAGACTCTGTCTGTAATTGCCTAAGTGTAACTGCTTGTGCTCTGTTTAGCCTATAGTGAGGGGGTGGAAACTCCCTCCTTCCCATGTAGTAATGTTTTGTAACTTCATTGTATGTAATGAGCCTATCTCTATGTAAGTTTTCCAATCCAGCAGAATCAAAACCATATGTAAAAGCGGCCCGGCCTGTAAGGTCGCGGGCGACGCTGTTGGCCGATTCATTTGGATTGACATGTCCAACTCCATTTCAAAGCGTTCGTTTATATTTCACATTTCTGTAGTGTTTTGGCGCATACATATTAGTTCGTTTGGTTTAACTCCACAATGTCCAAGGTATCCTTCTCGATTACCGAGTTTGATACCTCGTAGTGCTTATTATTGCGCGCATTAAAAGACTCAGCACAACACTTATAGTAGGTTTTTTGGCATGCTGAAGCGATGTTCTTGAGTTGTTTAGAGCTGAGCAAACCAATTTCAATTAGCTAATTACAAAACTATTTACCCTAAATAACAATTTAATTCATATTGAAATTTCTTGGTACAAGTGTAATCGTCACGGCCACAAGTAAATGTAATCTAATTTTCCGTATTTTTCTTCAGGTAGAATGGTGTTCGAGATTTGCGGAGTTAAGTGCGACGTTAAGCCAGCAAAACTAGTACACTGACATAAAGGGTCCAAAAGAAAACTCGCATGACACGCTTATTATGGAGTATCACGTTTACTGCTGGGCACGAAAATGTCCCAAAAATATTTCTACGAGTATACGCATTTCGGGTTCTAGACATGTGACGCATGCAATGTGGATTATTTTTTTTTGTATTTGTTACTGCAACAACAGTCATAATATTCAATCTGCGTTTGCTTTGTTTGTCCGCCTTTTTTCACAGCATTGACGACAGCGGCGATGATGACGGCGGCCGTTGTCGTCATTCTGTCGTCATCAGTCCGCCTCCTCATTCTCAATTTGACGCTTGCTTTTTAGACGAAAAAAAAAAACTTTGTACACATCCGCTGCTCTATTGCTATAGCGCAGCCGACTATCCACGCCCCAGTAAACCGGCGTATATAGCACGGCATGAACACGGGATGTGGACCAAAAAGTAGTGCCAGTGGACGTATCTCTGCACTGCTTAAGGAAAGAATATAAATCAAGACATATAGCATTCAAATGTATGCATATATACCTCGAGTTCCAGCTAACGTTAGACAAGATGTTCAACGAAAAATAAGGGGATTAAAAATACAAGATACAAGATACGATTACAAGACCTACGGTGTTCGATAATCAGAGGACTGTCAACCGACACTCGGCAGTTGCACTTCGCTCCTCGAATAGGCGGAACGTGCGTCGGGCGAGCTCCTCAAACAAAAAAAAAAAAAGAAACTTGGCAATGTGGTGAACGCGGTTTGAATGATCGATCCTGGGTCCAAAATATGGGCAACGGCGTAATGCTACCACATTTCTCTCGCATCTACCGCTAGATCGCCATTGATATTTTAGCTTTTAAATTTCTACTTACTTTAGCCTTCTGTGACGATGGCGACATTGATCCTGTTGCTTAATTAAACACTAATGATATTTTCGTTCCGGAACACCGCGGTAAGTGAAAGAATGGAAATCTTTCTTTAGATTTTTATTTCTTTTCTTTATAATACCATATCAAATTTTATACGGCCACATTTTTTTTCATGCGAACAATGCTGCGAAATTTTGTTCAGTACACTTATGTTGAGAGTTCAAATGTTGTTAAACAAATGAGGTTATTGGGGGGTTGTTGGCGCGTGTGAAGAATGCGAATATTGATTACTTAATTGAGGACGCAGTCATAACGGATCACAAAAGCTACGTAGTCTTACAACATACAAACCATAAGTATATAAGTATGAAAAAATGTCTTAGATAAGGAAAGTTCGGCACTCGAGAATTTTATATATATATATATAAATATATATATATATATATATATATATATATATATATATATATATATATATATATATATATATATATATATATATATATATATATATATATATATATATATATATATATATATATATATTATGAGAACAAAGAGAAGGAGAGAACAGAAAGCAAGGCAGGGGCGTTAACCAAAGAACTAGCCTAGTTCACCACGTATACTATAAGATAGAGGAAGGGGGGAGAGGTTTGCGATGGGCAGCTAGAATTTAGAAAACGAGTACCTCGCTTCATTGCTCCCGCACGTATTATGAGAAGGTTATAAGTTAACCCTGTATTTGCTCTGTAATCATATAACCGAGCTCCAGGAAGTTTATGAGCTGAGTTTACTGAATGCGTGCCTTGGGGAGTACATACATACCACGACTTAAGTACCCATATAAAGTAAACTGGGCAGAGACTCTTAAAACTGCTTGCGTGTGGCAATGCGAAAACATTATAGTCGCTTTGGTGAAATGTTCTTTTCTGCACGTTCCTCGCCCGCACACGCTCTCCTCGGCGTTTCAACTGTGCCTCGGTAAGGCCAAATGAAAACGCGCCAAGCATCTTATACGCGCTCGCTTGCCCGCGAGGAGTTCATTACTCGAATGACCGCTCAGCGGCATTCGATTGGACATGAATGCTTTTTGTTTTATACGCACATTTTACACACTGAAGACGTGGCGCCACCTCCTACCCATTGGCTGCTCCGTAACGTACCTCATGACGCACGCGCTGGGCACACATTTAGTCAACCACAACTGTGGAGCCGAGGTGGCGCCGGGAAAGCGCACCTTTCGGCCACACCCGAGGTCCGGGTTCGAATCCTACACAGACCGAAATTTACCTAATATTATTTTCAGATGCATTATTTCGCTTTGTTTACAGGAACCTCCCTGAGAAATTTGAGCCTTTTTTATATGGTTGCACTCTTTGCCGTTGGCCATTTGTGGTACCATCATTTCGTCACGCCGCCGACTGCAGCGCCGGATTTTCGCGTAATGGGGCATGTAATGCTTTCGCATTAAAAAGTGTGCCGGGGCTATGTACGGTTCAATGTCTTCCTTTCGTAACGGTAATGCTGGATTTTCTGTCCACTGTACCTAATACCTTCGAGAAGCCTTTTTTGTTCTTCTTTTTCCTGTGAGGCCCCTTCCTTGTCGTTCAGAAAGCTGCACCGTTTGTCTTCCATGATTTGAAGTTATGATGCAAATGAATTTATACAATATTTCTTTTATTGAATCCTTTAAAATTCATTGGTATGAAGAGATTATTGCCAACCTTAACACTAGTTTAACGCCCACTGCGGGGAAAACTGACGTACCATTGCTCCTGCCCGTGGTGTTTGCCCACTTTAAGGAAACTCTGTTGTCAATAGAACCAACCTAGTAATGATACAAAAAGTTCCAAATTACGTGATATAGACAGGAACATGTAGTTCAACTACATCAATAACGACAAACAGCTCTCTGGCAACCATTCTTAGATTTTGGCTTGGTGCTGCAGTCTGTATTATATATTATTTAATGAAATACGCGAAGAAGGTGACTCCACACGCCCATTTGAAGCGGTGGTTGAAGACATAGAGCACCTTTGTTTAAAACGCAATAAATATTATACTCATCGTGAGATGCTCTCGGTAAAACCACACGTCCCGGAAAGGAGGCTAATTAAATTCGGAGACATCTTTGGTATGTGACCATAAGGAAAATCGGAACCCAGTGTTGCCCATCCATCCACACAGTTTTTTATGAAGAATCAGCAAACGCTTAGGTTGAATAAATCTCATCATTCTAATTCTGATGTCGGACAAATCTTGTGTGCTTCTTTTCTGGATCGCTAATCTTGCTTCCGTGTTTTCTACTGTTCCCTGTTTCTGTGCTCGCGATTGTTGTGGTCACAATGTGCGCCCTTCTAAAGGACTTGCACCTGGTCAGGGTCAATTGTATCTTGGGAATGTTAAAACGGATGCAATCGTTTTTTCTCTCTCTCTCTATTTTTGCTTGTTGCGCTTCTTGCGTTTCGTGCCGATTCATCATGTCAGCGCATGTCTGACGTTTGCGCCTTTCTTGACCCACGTCTGACGTTTACGACATCTTGGACGCAGCTAATCAAAACGAAATTCGCTCCTTACCGAGGTGTGCAAACAATCAATAAAACATGCCTTCTTTCTTCTCCGCAGTGGCCGTAGCTCTCGGCTGTAAGTGGTCGCGAATGCGTGCGGAGCTTTGTGAGTGGCGAACTCTCCACGGCGCTGCGGCAGCTCATATTTGCGTCTCTCCATAAGCCGGGCGTGTCTCCAGTCAAACAGTGTGGGCGTTTCTATTGAATTTTGTTTCGTTTTCTCCTTCAGTGTCGACGAGAGCTATCACATATTTAGTGCGCGCAGCTGCTGTCGAAGCAGGAAAATTAAAGGTACAAAAGCTCGCAAATTTGTTGTCAAGAAAAAGAAAAAAAGAGCGAGTGGATGGATGAAATGAGGTCCCTTAAAATACACCACTCAACAAAAAAAAGCAATCGCTTCGCGTTGCGGGGCAACTTCGAATAAGCGGCTTTCAATCTTTAATGACGAGGTGACGCCAGGGAGCGTTAATGTGCTCCGCACGCAATTGTGAGCCCCTACAGAGGAATACCGACGAGCTTATAAAGGTTCTTATCGCATGACTGCATTTCAAACAAAGACCTGAGCCTCTGCAAGGGATCTGAAAGATAAAATTGAAGACACTGTCTGATGGTGCGCTAGAGAATGTGCTCGTATATTTCGTATACCAGCAACACGGCACACACAGACAACGCTTAGCACTTCATTTAGTGGCATTAGATCGCAGGCCCTTCAGCCTCAGGAAGATCTTAGGTCCTTGGCCAAGATATTCATCGCAAAGACGAGCGTTACTGGCCCTTCAAAGATTTCTAGAAGCGAGCAATATTCTCGGAAAGTATTGAGTAGAGTGTTTGAATGTGATAGCGCATTCTATGTTTTTCTTTTACCCAACTTTGATCGATCCAATGCCTGATTTATTTTTCTAACTTCATAAGAATTTAATCCGTAATTTCTTATGTGCCCCTATTTTAGTCTCGCTAAGTGACCGGACTTTGTGTTTACACTAGTGCACATATGTGACTGCACTTTGTGATGTTATGATTTCACTATTGTTGTAATAATTTATTCTTTCTTTTTTAAATCCCTATGCGAAAAGGAGTTGCGGGCGCCAATTACAGGCGACAACATCTCCTAAATACCATATAATAATAAAAGAAAAGACCATCCTTTATCCGCCGCGGTTGCTTAGTGGCTATGGTGTTGGGCCGCTAAGCACGGAGGTCGCGGTATCGAATCCCGGCCACGGAGGCCGCATTTCGATGGGGGCGAATACACCCCTGTACTCATATTTAGGTGCACGTTAAAGAACCCAGGTGGTCCAAATTTCCGTCGTCCCCCACTACGGCGGGCCTCATAATCAGATCGTGGTTTTGGTACGTAAAAACCCGATAATTTAATTTTAATCTTTAAGACCGTCCTTTAGTGACTTAGATGAGATAACGTTATGCAAACGACATTCACCGATTCGACTCTTACCTAAAGTTTAAAGCTGTTTCGAGTTGTCCAATGTCCGGATTAAATGGAGCGTTTGTGGCTTTTCAACCTGGTTGATTTAGGCGAAGGGCGAAGCCAGCGATGTCGAAAAAACGGATGTCGAAGGTGTTTTAAGGAGAAAAATTGCCTGCCGTATATATATCCATATCTATGTATCCACCGTGTATCTATACCAATATGGATGTATATAAAGTATATCAAAGACAAGTGGTTGTTTTCTTGCTATGACCTTATATATTACAGCTCACGCGAATTCCCACGCATCTAAATACAAGTTTAGCCTGCCTCCTTGGACAGTTAGAAGTACGATTGTTTCCCGTGGCAGCACGCAGCTCATCCGTGAGATATCTGAAGCACAGATGATCGCAAAATTGGGTGATGCGTGTGTCAGCTTCCCGTCTCTAGCTCTCACAGAAAAGGAATTACGTTACTTGGACGCGGCATCACACGACACGTAACCATGTTACATGATTTCGCACTTCATTTCCGTGTAAGCGCATGCGCGATCTACGTGCATGCCATGTATAAAATGACGCAGTGGCACAATAAACTTAGTTGAAAGTTTGCGCTTGGTGTGTCGTCTTCTTTCACGTCCGTGTCGTTTTTTATGTCGAGCAATAACTTTTAAGCAATAGAAGACAGTATTGGAGATTGTGATTCAGCTAATGCTAAACGTGCGAGGAGTCCACGTGTAGCTTCGTCAATTGTGTTTTGAACCATTTTTAACGATGCCTTTCTCTGAATTTCGTTGCACAATGAAGGCACCTTCGATTCGAAATGCTGGAATGCATTTGGAACATGTCTCTGCAATTTGACGCCAACTCGAATCTACTAACTAACTAACTAACTAACTAACTAACTAACTAACTAACTAACTAACTAACTAACTAACTAACTAACTAACTAACTAACTAACTAACTAACTAACTAACTAACTAACTAACTAACTAACTAACTAACTAACGAACTAACTAACTAACTAACTAACTAACTAACTAACTTACTAACTAACTAACTAGCTAACTAACTAACTAACTAACTAACTAACTAACTAACTAACTAACTAACTAACTAACTAATTAACGAATTGATTAATTAATTAATTAATTAATTAACTCACTAAAATAATAAATAAGAGAAGACACATGAGGAAAAGCTAATAGAATCGCTATAATGTTCATCTCTTGCTAGCATAAAAACGAAAACACATCAATAAGGTGGGTTACTCTGGGTGCATTAGAAACCCTTACTACGTTTTCTCGTATGCAAGCAATCTTCTCGTCGAGCATAAGGGCAGGCTGCTCGCTCTCCATCTTCATTGGACTGCAAAAGTATGTAGCAATATTCTTGGCTTCTGAGCTGTTTGCAAGAAGGTATCTTCTTTGCCAGCGTCGCACGGAATTGGAACGAGACCTTAAGATGGTCCCTTACCGCTTAACCGTCTATCATACCGTATATAGATGTTTTGTTTATTGAAGCGGGCAATACAGGAAGTTTGGGCTACTTAGGAGCCTGCTATCCCGAAAGCATAGCTAACATATGCATGCTTATTAAAAACTGCAAGATGGAAGAAATTAAATAAAAAGATTGTCACAAGCTCCCAGAATCGTAAAAAGTGATAGTCTCTAGACTTGCTCTATAGATATCCAAAGGTGGTGAAAGAGGAAACTGTGAATATGTGCATGCGTAATATAGGGAATACAGGAACGCACCTATGATTGCTTACACGGGACTCGAGAGATTCTGGGGCATCGCTTTTCGTTCTGCTATGCAGGTTTTCTGTGTATCAATATGAAACTGGCATTGTTAAGTGCATTCTTCCAACTATTGTAGCGTCGATCCTCTGGGACAGGTTGACCTTTTCAAAAGGATACGATAACTGACAAATATCGTGGACTATTCCAGGCACAAATTGAACACTGGCTTTTGTCTGATCTTTCGTCCCTCCGTGCGAATGGTTGTCAACGCCGACCCTCCAAGAGACCACTCTCAATCTTCTTAGTGACAGTTAGATTAAAGCTTGGGAAGATTTGTTGCTTCTTTTTCGTGTATTTCCCATCGTAATTAGCGCAGCGGTGTTCGATCCACGATAAGAAACCGCGATAAGAGTTAATTGCGGTCTCTCCGTTCCAGCACGACGGTTGCGACCTGACGCACCGAACTGGTAATTGATTGTCGCGGGAAGCCATTAAACTTAATCTCTGCTCCTCCCCCATCGCACGAGGCTCGAACCATTTATTCCGAGAGCCATCGCCCGGTGGAGATCCTTAATATAGCTCCTGCTCTCCGGCAAAACGTTAAACTCTCGTAAGTGCCTAAATTTCGCGTTGATGAAATCAACCGTGACGCATCGGGCTATATATTTCCTTCCCATCCCACGTATGAACCATACGCGACATCTTTTCTTTTTTCTGTCGTTTCGTACTAGGAAAGCGTCCCTGCATGTTAGTCCTTCGGTGACAAGGCAGAGAAACGAAAGGCCAAACCAAGCGGCGTTTCCAGATACTTGAAGTTCTGTCCCGGTGCTCTTATCTGCGCCAGCGAAATGGATTTATGATTTAGGACATGCGCTTACATAAATGGATTCGCTTCGTGTGGCAGCAGTGTGCTTCAAACGTCGGGAAGTGCTCAAACTGTCATGATAAAGCGAGGAAAACCGGGCACGGTGCGTTATGGGACAACCTGCTCTCGTTTGCGTTGCATAATGTTGGCGTGTTCTTGGCATGATTAAAGTCCATCATTTATTCAAGGCATAGGTTAATACAAATTTAATTACTTCTGTAGTGTAACATCTAGTATCTCTGGTCGGGTGGTGTATTGGCTTCATGTTTTGTTTCATAATTGCAGCCGAGTTCGATTTCATTTTCCCGCTCCTCTTCAACATGTTAAGCATGCTAAGTTAGTTATCGTCATCTCTTTTTATTCGCTCACGAGGCATTTCGCTTGCACAATTATCGGGATCTGCCGTCCGAGGTAGCGGCTGAAGAAATTCAGTGCGACGAAATAAAGCTAGACGAAAGCGGTCGTCGTATCTTGAAAGCCTCAAAGTTGTCGTTTGGCAATCAAGCGAAATCTCCAGTGAGAAGCACCATGTTTGTCAGTACTACTGCGGCAACCGGACAGCTTCATATACTGAGAACACCAGCACTGAAACGGGACGACAGTAAGAGCAGGATGACGTGCTAACAACGTTGTGATTTTATTGTGTGGAACAGTGGCCACTTTACCACTATACAGCTACAGCACTATACCGCGAGACAATGGTGCAGTTGCATATGAGTATAGTGCTATATACCGCCGCCCCGCTATGACGCTATGCAACTACATTGTGAAATGGAGTACTGTTAACGCACAGAATTGGTTGAAAATGAATAAATTAAGAAATTAGGATGCCGTACTTGGTATATGCGAACCATTGACAGAGACGAGGTTTAGGAAGACTGAAAAGTCAATTTCACCTGATTTGTTGAAAAAGCGAGATAGATGGTGCTACAAATGGTGTCACCGACGAGTGAGCGAAAAAACAAAACAAATGTTTAGGGATGTCGTCTGATAAAGAGAAGGCGCAGATCCAACGCTATGTGTATTTCTGAATGACACGAAACTCGTTGGAGTCAGCGAGGTAGCAGTATAGTAGCTTAGGACATCATCGTCTCGTCTCCTGTTACTGTTAAGGTGGCTGCGTTCTTCGGACTAAAGCTATATGTGGTGCTCATCGAGGAAAGAATGTTGATGAGTGAGGCATACCTGTCCAGCACGTTAAATTGCAATGTCAGCGGTGATGTCGTATGTCCTTGTTTGTTCGTTTTCCCTTATAGTGATTGTACTTCCAGTACATATTTAAGTCGACACGCAATAATAAAAAAAAACTGGTCGTCAGTAAGCACCGGTTCACCTGTTCTCGTGTTGATCCTGTATTTTTATGTCTTTTTTAGCTTTTTAGCGCTGTTACCTTCACGTTTCTAAATGTGCCAAACAGCCAAATTTAAAGCTCTACTGATGAGAGATGTATGCATATATTACAGCCTTGTTTTCATCAATAATCGTGAAACATTCTGCAAAAATTTATACTCTCATTTTCTGTAAAGTTCTGGGTTCACATTGTATACAGTTTTTTTCTCAGTCGTTAAAAACATTCCTTTGTGCCTTTAAATTATTGGGTTTTACGTGCCAAAACCACTTTCTGATTATGAGGCACGCCGTAGTGGAGGACTCCGGGAATTTTGACCACCTGGGGTTCTTTAACGGGCACCTAAATCTAAGAACACGGGTGTTTTCGCATTTCGCCCCCATCGGAATGCGGCATGGATTCGATCCCTCAACCTCGTGCGCTGCAGCCCAACACCATAGCCACTGAGCAACCACGGCGGGTTTTGTGTGTTTGTTCCTATTTGTGTTTACGTTCTATGTACGTCTATCGCATTTCATCCTCCATCACTGAATGCTCCGATCGGAATCTGTGATGTAGCTATATATAATTATAATAATATAGAAGTACTACACTTACCTAAATAGATTTAGGGCCTCACACACTCGTTTCACAGTGGCACATCTATTCGGCAAGGTTGGCCAAGAATGCGCACATTCCAAGTGGCACGTACCTATTTTTACATGCCCAGTAGTCCAAGTTATCCATATGTGCCTTTTAATATATCTGGTGAGAAAACAGTGACTCCGTCCGTAGAAGAGGCAAAAAAAAGGCAATGCTTTAAAAAGTTGTGCTTAAGGATATTTATTAAACATCGAGGGTGTGAGAAATACCAAAGTTACATATTTAAATAATCAGAATGCCTTGTTTCAGGCAATTTTTCACGTAAGGATGCGGAAGCAGCCTTCATCTTCATCATTAATTTTTTTTTATCCGAATACGAAGGCAGAAGCTCGTTAGCTTAAACTTAAAATATAAGATCGGACCTTCACTGCATCTTAAACTTAAACTCAAGCACCGTGTTCTAAGCCTTCGTAATTTGAGACGAAAGAAAAGAAGATGTTTCTCGTGCGCTATATTATTAGTCATTTAATTTCTGCCACACTCCAAAGCCGCTTAGCAAGTATAGTGAGTGCCCCGCGGTTTGGAATATTCATTACGTCGCGTGAATGAACTCGGGCGGTATGATAAGATGAGCGACTCGGCCCGGCTAAGGAGCGTTTCGCGAAGCCAACTCGCCAAAATCCTATCACCGCACACGCATCGCGGACTCTTTAAATAACGTCATTAGCGCACATGGGTGATGCCAGAATATCTCGCTCATTCAGGCCTGCTTCCACCTATCTCATGAGGGTCGAGCGTAAGCCTCCTCAATGCAACAAGTAATAGCTAGCTACAAATCCCATACTTGGAAAGTTCGTGCGCACTAGGTATCAACATCCGTAAACTTCGAGGTAAGTTATCACGGCTCCACTGCGGCCGAGCCGATGCGGCTAGATCCTTCGATGCGGTGGACCAGCGTACACCTTAACGGCGTGCTTATCTGACCTGCAGGTGCCGTTAAAACAGACCCGTAAGCCGCTAAGCGCTCGCACCTTACGAGCGCTTCAATGAGCGCCGGTAACTGAGCAATTACCGAGCGGAATTTACGATCGGGGATTGGCGCAGGTCAGGTGTAATGATCATGAATGCATGCCTCTCGCATGTGAGCTCTGTATAGAAGGATGTCTTCTAATTGCTGCTTGAGTGTGCCTCGTTTCGGCGCACTTTCTTTTTTTTTTACACACCTAGATCACAGCGCTGTATGTAGCGTTTTTTTATAGCCTGCTCTAAGTTATTAAGGAAAAGAAGTGCAATAATGAGAGGACTTCTTCCTGCTGTTTCTTGCTCGGTTACTTTCTCTGTTTGTTTTTTCTAATATATACGCTTTTCCGCCTAACTATAAATGTAAACACGTGTACATTATTGTGCGCTATTAGCGTGCTGTGTGCCGTGCGATAATAACAATAGACAAAAAGAAAATTGGTGCCACAAGTCTAAGACATATAAACAATGAAGTTCCGATAATCCACGAGCGCCGAAATTCGAGACGAACAAACTGCAAGTTGCAGGCCAACTATAACATGAATTGCGCGCCGCATTTCTGGCTGCGTCACTTGGTCAGCATGTTACCAGCGGCGTAGCACCGGTCAGACGCCAAGCATATAGCTCACATAGGCGGGAAATCACGCGTACGTAAGGGCCAGTGTTGTCAACCGAGGCTGAGCTCCGGTGTCGCACAAAAGCGTGACGCCATGACATCACCCTGCGGCTAGCCATAGCCTCTGCTACAGAGAAGTCTCTGCAATAAATGTCTCATAATTGTGCCTTAACAATCATGGAGATAGTGGTCGTCTACACGGCAATATCTTCACCTTTTAAAATCAACAAAGTCCATCTTGATCAGCATGGAGCAAAGGCGTTTTCATTTGAGTAGCGTGGAAAGCGGCTGGAAATAATAACCATTAGCTGATCGCGAGCACTCCACAAAGGCCTTTCCAAAGTTTTTCTAAAGGAGTAATTATTCAAAAGGTGGCCTATTAGAGGAAATAAATGTGCCATGCAACGAAAGACGTACTTCGTAAGCGTTTTCACAAGCGTACTAGACGGCGCCGCAAGATCTCACAGTTGTGAGCGTCCTCACTTTGAAGCCCGTGCTTCTAGCGTCAAAATACGACAGAGTCTGTTAGGACAATGAAAAGTGGGGAGCTACCGAGGGGGCTACTTCGTGAGCATCTACGCGCACGCTTAAGACTATGCCGCAAGAACTCATAACTCCAACTGTCGTCACTAAGGAGAGGCCGAGACAGACAAAAGCGGGGCCGCCGCTGCGCTTCTATATCAAACGCGACAAAGCGACAATCTCCCCAGCTCACGACGCCGCGTAGGACGCCGTTGGTACCCGTGCCCAACTTCGCTGCGGCGGGCTTCGAGAGAGAAACGTGGCTACGATGAATGGTCGCAATATACGGGGCTACGCTTTTGTCGGCTCACGACCGGCATTGCCGCTTGCCTGCTCCGCCTCGCCTCGGCGCCGGCTGCGTCTTCTATGCATTTTTTTTCTGTGCTACGAACCTCTGCGTTTGTTTCTTGCAGGCCACATGCCAGGGAACGGTGCAAGAAGAGACGCCGAAGCCGTTGACCCCTGCATTCATATGATCTTTCCTCCTTGTTCCACCGTCTTCTTTGTTCCACCATTTTTCCCCCCTCTATATTTTGCTTCAAACTCCGTGTAACCCAGCGTGCGCAGCAGTATTTGAAACGCAAGAACCGACGAATCACGGCCCCTGAGCTGTCGCCGCTTCCCATTTTCTCGACGCGCCAGCGAAGAACAAAAGCGAAGGCTGTACACGCTCCGAAGCTGGCTCGGCAAGCACTTTACATCGCTTCAGTATCGCGTTCCCAGGAAGGCTGGAAGGAAGAGAGGCAATCACACATGAAGACATCACCGCGTGAACACTCTTCTCTCAGCTCGTTCACTTCGTCCGCGACACCCAACTACAGCCTCCGCTGCATAGTGCTCGGTGGCATGTGACTAAAGTAAGAGCTCGAACGGCGAGGAAGCAGGCCTTAACGCCCAAAGACAAAATCGCAGAAAGTAAGAACGAAACCTTGTCGAGCGCTTTAAAGCTCGTGTTTCGTGTCCGACGCGAGACGTCGAAAACCATTTATTCTGGCGTCCGCCCGTCGCGTTATCCGCGGGCCGCTTCGGCGCGTGTGATTTCTAGCAGTGCCAGCGCAGTCACTTCACCCGAAGGCGTCAGTCGGGATAAAGTGTCTCGCGCGAGAACGTCCAAAGCGATCGGGATGGGAAGGGTCTGCAGTCTCCGTTGTTTTGAAAGTCAACTTTGCACGGCTCTATTCATGTGATGAGAAGTGCAGGAAAATAAGAAGGCAGAAAACGTCAACTTCTGTGTTGTGTCTTGCGATATATACTGTATATACACCCGTCCTACGGGGATTTCGTATTGAAACTCTATTTTATGACGTTGACCAGGCGGTATATGAAACCATAGTATCGTAATGTGTTGTTGCTGGTGTATTCTATGGCGTTATCCGAATGTTTCTTTCTTTATTTTAAATAACTTTGCCTTTTCTTATAGTTTGTCACATCGCCGAGTTCAGGTAAGCAGCTTTGCAAAGCTAACCTAGCACACTATAATGAAAGCTGGAAAAGAAAGAACAGCAGGTTCAAGTGAATGCAAGGCCAGAATAGTTCAACCAATAAATAGATAATAGTTGAAATACAACTTCATTGTTCACAACCTCCTGCACTTACGGCAGCTGCTCGATGTCCGTCCTCTCAAGTTTGCTTAAATCCTCCAATTTACATAGAATATTATATATGCATGCACTTAGTCCTAAACATGAAGTCAATGAACACTGAAGCGTCTTTGTATTAACTTCAAATCTACCTTCAGTATCGTTTGCGCTATTAGTAATATTATTATTGGTATTATTATTTATTACCCACGGTTTGAGTTGTGGTAGGTAGTAGGGGCCCATTAGACGCTGTTTACTTTGACCTAAGTAAACCACTTCCTGTAGTTTACCATGCTCTCCTAATTACAAACTTCAAGCAAATTGGCATGCCTTCTTCCATTACTGCCTTTGTCATCTAATTATCTGAGCAATGGCCCTTGCTTCGTTGGCATTAATGGACAGCGCTCTCTTAACTATGTGGTCAGTAGCGGATTTCCTCAAGGCTCTTTTCTTGGCCTTCTTCTCTTCTTACTGTTTGTAATTGACATTTTGTCAGCAATTCAGCACTCTTCATTCCTTTAATATGCTGACGAATGAAAGCTATTTAAGACTGTCGAGAGTGTTCGCGACTGTGTTGAACTAAAAAAAAAAATTTCTTTCTAAAACTGGCGCAAAGAGCACTCGCCAATGAGCTACCCTTAATTGCTTGCAGAATCATGGTATTAGGTTACACGCAGAAAACATAGCATGTACAAGTTTCATACATTCTTCGTTATGCTCCATTGATCAGGGCTAATGAAATGAAATATCTTTGGTTTGCACGTTGACAAAAATGGCCATGCTTCTCTTCACGCGCTATATATGTGACACAACATGCCCTTCGCCCTCTTGGTATTGTTTGTCGTGTAATATACGACTTCCACTCTCCTGTTGCCTTTCTGAAATTTTATTCTACTGTGTGTCTTGTGCTATTAACGTTTGCCTCTGTAGTTTGGGGGCGGTACATGCAAGTCAGATTCTGACCTCATTGAATGCGTCAAGAATAAATTGATATCTATTTTCAAGCATCGCTTTTGCCGTACTGTCGGCCATAATCCATCCATCTCACATGTACCTCAATTCGCCCGAATGAAAATCTAGATTTATTGATCAAACCTTTTGATTCTTTATAGGGGGGCTCATGGCACTATACATTACCCAAATCTTCATGAATATATACAGTTTTTCGCACCGCAAAAGTAAATGAGACAGAATTATGCGTTTTATGCGTTTGCAGTAGTCACTGTCCTATGGCTCGACTTCATGTGTTCTTGTGTTCATTAAACATGTGCTAAGTATTCTGCCTTGATTGACACATGTCAGAATTTATTTCCTGTGTTTTGTACATATGTAGATGATCATGTTGTATGATTAACTCCCTTTTACGCCGGCATCCACGTTTCCTCCTCCTCTACTTTCTCTTCTGATTATTTCGTCTGCCACATTTAAGTTTCCGGTACATGGTGTTTTGCGTATTACTTTTAAGTGCACGAGTACAAAGGTTCCGTAGCTGTTCCTGGGGACTATAATTAAACATTCTTTTTTCGAATTGGCTGAGTACTTCCAAGTTTTTTCATTTATTCGGCCACTCACTGCTTCTGGTCAAGCTTACGCACTTCAGTTTTGACTCGTAAGTTGTCAATCTATTGCGCAGTTATCTTATCGATAGGTCACGTTTTGTTAACGTCACTTGCCAAACGTAATCTTTTTACTTGGCACCTAGGGGCAACCCTCAAGGATCAGCATTACGACCCATCCAGCAGTCTGACCTGCTTTCTTTTTTAAATGGCGCAAGGATGATAAACTCACCTTGAATGCTGCTAACACCAAAGTCATGACTTTCACTCGCAACACAGCAAGCATTCCTTTTTCTTTTTCTTTTTGATCGGGAGATTCTGTATCATTGTGCAAGTTGTGGGAGATAAATAATCTTGGAGTACTTTTCGATGCAATGTTACACTTTTCTTCTGACGCTAAACGCGTCACAATGTGGGGTATGCGCTCTCTGGATTTCGTTTGCAGACTCTCGAGAAAATTCAATTCTCCTACACCGTGCCGCAAGTTGTACCCAACAATCTGCCTTCCTCAACTCGAATACGCGTCGGTCGTCTGGAATTGCATTTCTAGATCCAACAGTGGTCTTACAGATGGGGTTCAGGAAAAGTTTCTAAGCATAGGTCATCACCGCTTTGCTAACACAGACATTTGACATTGTTATAGCACTGTTGCATTATTTGTCACTGCCCTTACTTCGCTGCCGGCGTAATTGTGCTGTCCATATGCTTCTTTTCACACTCTTTCACTGTATCCTCACCTGCCCCGATCACCTCAGTTGTATCATGTTTCGTATCCCTTGCAAAATCACCAGAGAACATAGACCTTTCCATGTTCCTGCCTGTCATCCCCAACACTCAACCATCGTCGGAACACTGAATTTTTATAACGCTTAGTTTTATGATCTCGATATTTCTCAGAACTAGCTGTTAGTTTTATTTTCCGAGCTTTGCGTTGTTGTTTCATAGTTTCGTACTTTGTTTACACGCGTTTCTCCCTTTTTCTTTTGTATTTACTTCGCGCTTTCTATTACGTACACTCGTCCTTTCATAATAAGGCAGAAATACCGTGATTGCTTATTTTTGTATAAACTAATTCACAACCACTTCTCCTGTCCACGTTACTGTCAGCTGTAAGGTTCTGCGTGCTTCGCCCTAACCTTCCTGATCCTCGCAATGTTTACGTGAATTCTTCTTGCACCTCTAACACTATAACACATGTTGTAAGATAACAAAATAACTTGCGTGATGATCTTGATATATTCAGTTCTACTATTTTCTCGTATCTGACTTCTGTCTCTGAAATAATTCGATTTTTGTTATACGTTGTACCACTGTTTGAGATATTCTGTTTTGTTTTTCGGTTTAAGTTTAAGTAAAGCTGTTCCTAGGCACTAAATAAAATAATAAATACTAAATAAATAATAAGCACTAAATAAATAAATAATTAAATAAATAAAAACAATTTTCCTTTAATTATGTGTGCTCCTCATGAGTTACTTTCACGTTCAAAGACACGGCAACCCGTCCTGCCATCATTATTTTTTTCATATTCTATAAGTTGCACAAAGGAATGACGTCCTCAACGTAATTTTTATAGGAGGAGAGGGGAAAGTACGCAGCACACGTAGAATGAATCTCGGCTTATGGCTTCGCAATAAACGAGCACTCGCTACTTTTTTTCCCACGCACTATGTTTTCCGCGTCCATCAGGAGAAAAAGTAAACGAATAGAAGTAAGGAGAAAAGGGGGACCGCAGCCTCCAGGCCGCTCAGGCAAGCCTCGTCCGGGACCAGTGATAGGCTATCAAACGCCTTCCCGTTTGCCGCCACAACGTCAACAACCACAGCGAAGGCGCGAGCACGCGGGGAAAGAACAATCAAGGTCGCTTCGGAGGCGGCAGTCAGCGATGGCCACGTTCCTTCCGGGCCGGCCATATCATGCCGAAACAACTACCGCAAACTATGAAAAAACAAAACAATACGATATATATATACTAATGCAGTGAGCGTTTCTCTGGTGAGTAGAGGGGGTAGGGAAGGGAGGCACACAGGATATAGCTCTCGCAAAGTGCAGGTACGGAGAAGACAATAAAATATAGGGAAAATAGGGAAGTGGTAGAGGCTGCGGAAGGGCCCATCTAAACCACTCGGGTGTTACGGGAACGCCGAGGCAGGAAAGCACACAGAGAAAGCGAGATATAGAGATAAAGAGTGAGGATGGTGCCCGAGGCCGGAGAAAAGATCACACACTGGGGTGAAATGGGGAGGTGGGGAGACGCCAAGAGAAAGGACAAAATCTAAAGTGGCGGTAATAAGAAGATGAAGTGGGCTCCCTCGTGCGAAGAAGCAGATGCATACAGCTCAAAAAGGGCTAACAAAACGAATGTTATAGCAACGAAAATGTAAATGATAAAGTAGGGAAATGCTGCACAACAAGAAAAGAAACCGTAGGAATTAAAGGGACAAAGAGAAACAAGACAATACCTCGGGTGCCTTGGGTATAACCACAAGAGAGCTGAGGTGAAAAAAAGAGAAGAGGTAAATAGGCAGACCCTTCGTTGGAACGCGTAGGTGTAAATAGAAGGGGGGAAAGATGGGGAAATAAAAGAGCGGGCATGAGAGAATGAAAAGGAAGGTGGGGTGCGGGTGAGGGAAAGGAAAGGGTGTCCGGGAATCGAGCGAGCTGGACAACGCGTAGGCCGCCGGTGCGCGCGGCGAACGCGGCGTTGGCCCGGAGCCGAAAAGAGCGGCAGGCCCCTCCCAAAAATCGTTAGGACGCCAGGGTCGCAGGCAGGACGCGCCAGCAGCGTGGTCGACTGGCGCACCAGGAGACCAGCAACGCGACATGCAGCTGTAGCCGGCTCGGGTGCGCAGTATCGTGTTCGGCAGCGTGAGGGAATGACAGTCGTTAGCCTACTTCGTTTTGGTGACCTTCGACTAGCGGAAAGAAAAAAAATCTGTCTGAGTATTTACCCTTAGGAAATTGTGTTATGGCTTTTAGCTGCTTTTTATTTTGCTGGAAAGTCATTTTCGCGAGACAAAAAAAAAATATCTACATCATCATCATCATCATCATCGTCGTCGTCGTCGTCGTCATCATCGTTTTCTCCCTGGAAATCCTCACGTTGATGGTATCAAGTCCAGGAAATATGGGTAGGGTGGCAGCTATACGCAGGCGAGCAATTGAGGATCTTGTACCTACAGGATGGAAGGGAACAACAGCCAACACGCAGGTTTTTCGAAGCGCATGTCAGTTCTACTACATTCGCTTGCTGCAAAGAAGGGCAGCCGTTTCACGCACTGGATCTTCCAGTCCTGATAGCATTATTGCACATATTGAAATGAAAGCGGAGAAATTAAGTGAGCGATCTAGTGTGGAGACCACTAAGGTGTGAACTTCCAGAACAAAAGTAGCAATAAACGCTAATTAGAAGTAAACAAAAAACAGGAAGTACGACACCAGCTCAGGATCAAGTACCACCTTACGGAAAGCTTACTATTTCATTAGACATGTGCAGCATCAGATGTGTATGTGTGAACGCTACGCATTCCCAGCAATGTATGTAACGCAGTATGTTTGATCTAAGTCTTAGTTTAGCTGCGATTGTTTTACTATGCTTTCTTTTTATTTTGTAGCAGCTGGTCATCGTGCACAGTTCAGAATTTGTTACAGAAAGCTCTGCGAGGCTTAAGTAATGACCGGAGCTTCCATTTTATTGTTTTTATTTAACATAGCACGCGAGTGACAACGCAAGAAAGTCACTAAATAGTGTCTGAGCACCGAGTCACAGGTACACAAATATCTTGTTGGCAGGAAAAGGATGTGGGGAAATAATTATAGCTTGCTTCACTTTCTGGTTCAATGAGTTATAGTCACTCTGAGCGTAAAATAATGTACGTGCACGCTTGAAAAACCCGCTAATAATGCCTGGCATTCACATTCTCAATATGAAATAAATTATTGTGGTATATGTTCAAATGGCGATGATAATGCA